>NC_083763.1:27026582-27133024 GCF_963514075.1 Conger conger | reverse complement strand
CATGCCGAAACACTTAACCCCCGACCTCTACAGTGGAGGGAAAGCGTGTATCAGTCACATCCCAGCTGTGTGGATGTCAGTCACTGTTTCTCTGGAATTTTCCTTGGAGGGAGTGATTTGGCTCCGGCACAGTTCATGTGTAATTCATCACTCCTGCACGTGTTTCAAAAACAATCTATGACTAACACCCCAAAATCAAATTCAAAATCAAGCAAAAGCAGACATGATAAAATAAGCATTCTAGGGAAAAAATAACCTAGAGGTGACATACAGTGCTCTGTGGAATGAAGTGCTGATTATTAAGGGTCGGTTCCCCCTTGGACAGGGGTTAGAGCCATCCCTGAAGTTACTTCATGAAAGGAGTACACAGCTCAGTTCCTGGAGGGCAAGTATGTTTCGTTCCAGCCAATTAACCCTGGCTTCATTTTCTGGACTGCAACATACACCAATACTGGTTCTCTCTTATAACGAACCAGAGAAAACACTGTCACTAAGGATGCAAAATGCAGTTGTCACCCGCAGTCCATGATGCTTTCAGAGGGAGGGGCTGCAGAGGGGCTCATTCGGTTAAGGTTCTGGTATATGGATGAGCCCCACAGTCCTGGATTGAATACGATCTGTGCCGGTGTCAACTGTGGCTAGTTCCCCCACAGCATGGGCAGCTTCCGCTAGGGGTCTGTGTTGGATTGCTCTCTAGTAACCCCTGCTGGTCACTGGTGCGCCTGTGAACTGCTTGCCAAAGCCACACATGAAATGTTTTCCTCTGACTCAGCCTGTAGCAACGCTGGCTGTGGGCTGCGGTGTGAAAAGATGCAGGCTGGTTCTCCTGCATGAGGAGAACCACAGAGGACCGCAGATGTTTTTACTCTCCTGGACCGGTAGCGAGAAATACAGCATGCACTGTATGTGGGCATAAATAACTACCTGGACATTCAAAACTAGGTTGGGAATTGGACGTCAAAGTTTGTGCAAACAAAATCAGATAAGAAAAGTAAATGACGACAAAAATTTATTTCAGGCATTACAGAAAGTAATGAATCACTGAATTCATTATTTATTTCCATAAACAAAAAGCTCCATAACTGATGAAATAAGGAGATCCAGAATAATCCAATACCAAAAAAATGTACTTAAGCTTAAACTTTAATGCTGTGTAGTTCAGCCTTCAGTTTAGAGTACAATGCCCTCAGAAAGAGACACATTTCACCAAGGACACAGTAACGACG
This sequence comes from Conger conger, assembly GCF_963514075.1. Taxonomy (NCBI): domain Eukaryota; kingdom Metazoa; phylum Chordata; class Actinopteri; order Anguilliformes; family Congridae; genus Conger; species Conger conger. Next base: position 27,131,798 of record NC_083763.1, on the reverse strand, counting down.
CAACAGGAGACACAGGGACACAGCAGGAGTAACAGGAAGGAACTGTGGGCTAAAGTTCTGGACACAACCCTCCATCGGAAACCCGGATATGGGGCCCGAGGCCCCAGTTTCTCAGGATCAGGTCGCCGTGAAGAGCGACACACTATGTTAAACGCAGTTCGCAGAACTTTAGTAGGCCTTGCAAAGGCTTTAGCAAAGTCTTTTTTCACTTCATTTCGGGGACGTGAGCCAGATTCCAATTCTGTGAGGAGACTGGTGTGACTTAACCCTCTCCATACCCCTGACCCCAAAGCCTCAGAATTGCAATTAACAAGTGAGTGCTGGAGCCTCCAAACCTTCCTCTGGCCCCTGCAAGAGCCATTACCTCTTTTTGACCTTCCTGGGACACACCTTCCCAGCCGTCTGTAAAGTCCAGCACTACTGCCATCAAAGAAAGCCCCATGGAAAGAGGAAATGTGAAGGTCGCGCGACCCGTTGGCTCCGAATTTCTGTTGGAACGTCATCAAGGCGACTCGGCTGAGTCCCCCGAGTGCCACTCGAGACTTCTCCAGACTACTGCGGCAGCCATTGTTTTTGAAGGTCCAGTGACATCTGAATTAGCAATTTGGCCACTTCACAGACAAAGCCGCTTAATTAAGGAGCACTGCAGACATTGTTTAAGGCTCAAATTTCCCCGTGGCAGGGTCAGTCGGTCAGGTGGCTACCCAAATCATTCCCCTCTCTGGGGCTAAGGATCCCAGCATGCCAGTGGCATGTCTGCTAATTACAGACAGTGAGGAAAATATTATTGCGCTCGTACTCATGAGAGAACGAGGGATCAAAACTTAATGTTGCACAGCTGAAAAGAGGCACCCCAGCACTCTTCTCTCTGGTGTAATAATTCTGGGAGATGAAAGGTGCTTCTTGTTTTGCTCTGGGGGTTATTTACACAAGTGCAGAATGTGGGCACATCTGGGGCGACTCTTTTGAACCTGCCCTACTGTAGGTAACTTCAGTCAAGGGCACAGAGTCAAATTCCAGGCACATGTGAAATTTCCAATGCTTTTCAGTTGAGCTGCACTAACAAAACATGTGAGAACCTCTCGTAAGACTAATGCTAAAAAAAACTTTTTACATGCATTACAAACAAATCATTTGTTTTTCAGATGCCCATTGAGTAAAGAGGAATTACTCAATGGAAGTCAAAAGTGAAAAACAAAGTTCAGAGATGAAAAACATAAATTCTGAGAAATCCATTTCTGTTAAATTAACTTTAAGTAGGTTCACAAGTTTTACAGACACAAATGATAAGGACACCGTGATTGATGCATATAGAATTTAATGTACAGTAAGAAAAGATAATCTGCTCATTTGCACAGACAGTAAACTTGATATCAAGAATATTGATATTAAGAGGATAATATTAACAATGAAACCAAAAAATACACATAATCAATTGTTCGGGGAAAAACAAATGAACAGAGGCTTCCAGTGGGATTAAGTTAAAATGTAAATATGTCAGTAAACAGAAAAACCCTTTTTCATGATCTTTAGAGATGTAAGAAAATAGATGCGGCTGTATTGTGGGAGAGAAAATACATTGCATTAAGAGATGGATACTACAGTGTATGCTTCAGATATTGAAGTAACATAGGCCAGATGTAATGAACAATGAGTGGAAATTCAAACTACTGAAACACTATAAAAAAGTGCAGTGCTGGTGATCTAATCTGGACTAAGAGGTATTTAAATGGAATGTTGAGCTGGATTGTTCAGAATCTGGAGTCAGGACTTGACAAAAATACAGGCAGAAAACTGAGAGGGGAGTCTCTCTTGCTACATTCCCCCAAACACAGCCAAAAGAGCACAGACCACTGATAGACAACTGACAGTGTGAATTTTGAATAATTATTACGATAGTGAAAGTGGAAAAAGATGGAAAGATGGAGGGGGGGAAAAAAAGAGCCAGAGAGACTGACAGCAAGAGCCAGAGAGAGAGAGAGAGAGAGAGTAAGAGTAAGAGTAAGAGTGAGAGTGAGAGTGAGTGAGTGAGTGAGAGAGTTTTTCAGTAAGTGCCCAAATAACCACCAGCTCTAACCTTTTATATATAAAACCATGACCCTTAAGTCAGAAGCAGCCACGCAGTTATTTGCAGTTGTAAATCTGGAAATGCTTAGAACCTTGTGTTAGGTTCCTTGTTTTAGACCCATTTTATGAGAATATATGCAACTGTACTCCACCCTAATTACACAAGATTGAGAACATTTCTTGTAAAGGAGAGCCAAAGTCTGGTCGCTTTAATGGCAAACTGTTATGTTGGGCACCTTCAGACGAAGGGTAGTGGATTTAAAATAGCCCCGGCACGAAATATAAAACTGAACAAAATGATGTTCTGTGCAGAGAATGAGGGCCCTTGTGCTGTGATGCATTTGAGCCAGCCAGCCATGAACTGTGGCTTTCACATTAATGATTATCTTGGTAATGTACTGCATTTCATATTGTATTGTATTGCTCTTAAAAAAGTTGGGAAAGATGCATATAAAAAGATATGTAAAACAGCAGAAAAATATTAAAATATATTAATTCATCTCAAATAAAATTCAACAGTGCCCTCTTTGCTTGTACCGGTGATTTTCTTCTGTCAGTCTGACATAACTTGGCATTTAAAACTGGAGGGTTCTGTCAAGAGTTTTTAAAATTTTAAGACTGAAGGCAAACATTTTTTGCCTATCTCACTTGGAGGCTGTGCACTATACGTACATGTAAATGTAAACCTTACTTCCAGATGATAAATCCCTTTGGTTTCTATAAACTAATGCTAAGAATACACTAAGTAACAAGTGTGCACTGGTAGAGTGCTGGTTGGCAGTCACACAGACGGCACAGCAGCACAGCCAGTACATGCACAAGCCCAAATCCAGTGCTTTTACCGCTTTCACACAGAGACAGAAGCGACCCTCTCGGAGGAAGAGCGAATAACCAGAGTTATTCCAGTACTGTCGAGCAGTGCGTGTGTATGCGTGTACACTAATGCACGCACACGAACGCTCAAACACGCTCATACACACACGCATGCACGCATACACTCATGCTCACGCCACCCTATGAAGTGAAATCTTGCAAGCCTTCTAAGGGAGTTCCTTTGAAAAAAATTAATGTCCTTCCCTTTTTCTTTCTCCCTTTTTGCCCCCCTCCCTCGGTCCTCTTTAGTTAGGAGTGTGTCCAGCTGACAGGGACCCATTGCGTCTCTGCCTCCACCTTTTTCAGCGCCATCTTTAACTCGCTGAAGGCTGCTGTGAGGTCGTCGTTGACGATGACTTTGTCGAAGAGGTGGCCGTAGTGGCTCTCCATCGCCTGGGCGGAGGTGACCATTTCCTCGAAGTCCTCCTCCTGAAGGGCGAGTGAAATGAATAAACTAATTACAATGAAGAAAGTTATGCACCGCACAAACAGAAAGTCAATATACATACCCACAAGTAGACCATTCCCTTAACCCTTTTTTATCAGAACCTCAAGACATTTTCATGATTTTCTATGAGACTGAACAGGCCTTATTTTCCTTTTTAACATAAAATAATCGAAAAAGAAAGACAAAAAAAATCCCTTCCAACCCTCCCCCTTCCAAGATTTCCTTTTTGTTTTTCTTCTTCGTTTTCCAGTGGTAACAGTCTGACAGGTTTTGAAGTCGGGGGTCAACTGTGTTAATTTCTATTTTGGCTCAGTTTAAGCACTGCTACAGAGGCGAACTGCGCACGCCACACGCTCAACAATGCTCCTCAGACATCTGCCTAATTTTTCTGTCATATTCCATCATCACCACCGCAGACATTTACTCCACTGAGAGGAAAGCTACTCCTCAGAGGATATAGGTCAAAGGACGATGATTATATACGTTTCAAAACTCCTTTTATAGTTGGAATTTCCGCTTTTTGGTCACTTTCTCCCACCCAACATCAATAATGGTCCAACCTCTGTGCAGTTACCACGTCAGCCGCCATAATGACCTGTTTATGTTGCGCTTTAATGCCACATGCTCACTCAAGCGCTCAGAAAACACGGCAACGTTCACGTGAGTTTATGGTTTTAGCTACCCTTTTTTTAACACGAGGAATGCCGCATTCATTTCACTTGAGACCTCTAGCTGGACAGTCATACGATCCATTCACGCCAAACACACAAACACACAAGGGTCTGGACGTGCTCATGGCAAGCCTTAAAAAACTGAAATTCAGAACCCTTCTCAGACCTCTGGGATTAGAAACCACAGCCAGAGGCTACTTTTGTTAACTTTTCATGCATTCCTTAATATCCGATGATTAAGCAATGCGAAATTGAATACAGAGAACGAGAAGAAACAAGGTTGCTTTAAAATCATATCACACAATCAATTGTACTGTAGCACCATCAGAGATCTTGCTCTCTCTTTCACGTGGTTAAATCCAGCTGACCACTTGTACTGTCCCACTCATTAAAGGGTCCTTTTTTAGCATCATATCCCTCTCTCTGAGCTTTGAGGGGTAAAAATATTTCATGCTACATTACAAGCGATCTGAGCTGACCACTGTGCTTTTCCTCAATGGTCAGCGGTTTAACTTAAGAAGTCAAGTCTGGCCTTCGACTGCCAGTTTTCAAGGCTACAGGCTAATGCTAGCATGACTCAAGTGCCTGAAGCTCCAAAAAAGTGCCTGAAGACCATCTTGGTGGTGACTGGCTGATGTGCATTACTGTATGTCTTGCCCTATGGATTTACAACCAAATTCAAATGCTTTCAAATCATAAGCAACAACCAATGAAAACCAGTTACAGAAAACAAGGTCCTTGGGAATATCTTCACTAGAACTGTGATAAATATACTACATACATTTTCCACATTAATGAGTCCCTAAAAATGCGAGAACACGGTCGTATTTGTAGTAACACAAAATAATAATAAACATATTTATATTATAATATCATTCATTGCAACCTCTCACTCACACACTCTCTCCCTACATCTTTTAGAGCCAGTGAAAGGAGAAGTTATCAAGAGCATGGCCTGGTCATAAGTAGGAGATTTTACTGTTACACATCCTGTTGGGCCCATGAAGGAAAAATATGGTTTTACAGATTCAAATAAAAGTGCACCTGCTTCTCTACCTCAATCTCCCTCTCTCTCCCTCTCCCTTTCCCCTCTCCATCTCTATCTCTTAAAAAGACCAAATTTGTTTCAGGATAGTGACTGGGTTTAATTATCAAAGAGTAAGGGAGTTTCTTCTTTTTTTTACTGTTGAAAAAGATGTTGCTTTGCAGGGGGATAGACTACAAAGACAATAACTGCCAAACTGTGACCTTTGTAGCCAACTTAAATTATTCTTTCTGTCTGGCATCAGAATTTCACCATACAGTATTTATCATAACATAATGCGGCTATGATACACTTGCCATAGACAGATGTGGCTTGGCTGGGAACAGCGACTACACGCAGCTATATTGAATTCAAGACTGAAATGAATGTATTTTGGTAGCTTGAAAATGACATCAGTATTATAAGCTACACTGAGGCTAAAACAATAGAACAAAATGTCTGTTTTAACAATGAAAGGACTGTTCTTGCCCGTGATTCCCTGCATAGACTGAACAGGGATCTATTTTTTTCTTTAAACAGGTCAGTCTCTTGAGTTCCCTTTTCTTTATTTCTTTTTTTGGGGGGCAGCAGGTCGAGGATGAGATATACATCTGTGCTTTGTCACTATACATGTTTTTTTCTCTCAGACCTCTAATAACGGAGGTATGATTGCATTACAAGGCTTTAATTGTCAGTGATTGTAACATTACAATAGGATGAGGATCTAACAAAATAGGTAAGATTTCATCCTTACACTCACCATGATATAGTGAAAATAACCAGATATAAGACTAGACTATTACCAAAACAAAATGAAGAAAGCAATAATTCAGGTGAGAGTCTGTGACACTGTCCAGTTGGAATACACAGGCACAGAACGAAGCTCATCCGTGAGTCATTTAGAAATTAAAGACACAGAAAAATGGCAGGAATTGTTTACACTGTCCTAGATGTGCTACAATTAACACATTGCCCAGTTGTGTATCAGGCAGATACCCGATGAGGTGGAATTAAATTGGGATCTCAGTCCATACCAGGGGTTTGTGTCCAGCATATGGTTGGCTATATAGTTGCATGCACATCATTCAATGACTATAACTGGAACTTCTCAAGAGGTGAGGCACGATTGGGCTCCTCCCCCCATAGGGGCATGTCGTGTGGTAACTTGAAAGGCACAAATTGCCTAATTGGGGAGAAATAAGGTATATACACTCACTGAGCACTTTATTAAGAACCTGCACACCTTATATTCATGTGATTATTTAATCAGCTAATCGTAAGGCAGCAGTGCAATGCATACAATCATGCAGACATGGGTCAGGAGCTCCAGTTAACATCAACCATCAGAATGGGGGGGGGGGGGGGGGGGGGGAGTCTAAAAAAGTCAGTTTGACCGTGAAATGATAGTTGGTACCAGACAGGGAGTATTTCAGAAATGGCTGATCTCCTGGGAGGCCTAACAGTCTCTAGAGTTTGCAGAGAATGGTGCGAAAAACAAAAAACATCCACTGAGCAGCAGTTCTGAGGGCAGAAATGCCTTGTTAATGAGAGAGGTCAGAGGATAAGGGCCAGACTGATCAAAGCTGACAGGATGGTGACAGTAACACAAATAACCACACATTACAACAGTGTTATGCAGAAGAGCATCTCTGAACACACAACACGTCAAACATCTAAGTGGATAAACAACAGCAGCAAAAATAAAAGCCTAAAAAATAAGTCTAATAAATATCTAATAAAGTGCTCACTGAGTGCATATCCCCAAAGTGAATTGTTCAGAGGAGCTGACATCGACATCTATTACAGTCCTCTGAAGATACAGACTTAAATATACTGTCTTACAGACTGGAATGAGACAGAAGTGATTGTGACTAGAAAACCTGTTTCGTATGTAAACTATCCGGGTTAGTCTGAGGTGATTAGATTCAGGAGTATGACACCCGGCTAACGACCAACTTCGGTTCATTAGGTTCAAGCATTTACTGTCAGCTAAAGCGTTTTAAGCAAACGGCAACCCCCCACCGAGGAACCGTTTGATATCTAGAGCCATATGGCCATCAGCGCCCATGCAGACAACACTCCGGGCGACCTGTGCATGTGCGTGAAGCCTTGCGGACGAGCCGGAGGTAACGGGGAAGCAGACAAAACGCAGAGCGAAGCGATCCGGACAGCGCGGGGCGGAGGGCGAGGACCCAGACCGATGGAGGGGCGCGGCGTGGGGCTTTTTAACGGCGACCTTGGCGGTTTGCGTGTGGAAAGTCTCCGCCGTGATGGAGCGGGCGGCCGTCGCTGTGGCCCTGGGCCGGGCGGGGAGGAGGGGGGACGGGAGACACGCGAGCTGCCGACCCCACAGACTGGGAAAGCCATCAGCGCCCGACGTGGGGCCCCCAGTCACTGTAATTGGTTTCATGTGGGCCTGAACAGAGTATGCGAGGTGTGCGAGATTGCCTCATCCCTTTCTGTGATCACGGCTGAAGAATTTTGTTTGTCGGCCTGTGATAGTTATAAAGTGTGCAGTGTGTCGGGTAGGAGTTACCGTAAAAATGAAACGTTTAAAATCAAAATCTGATATATAAGCAGCTCTGCTGAATGACTGTGAGGCCTTCATAAATTTCTCTTTTCAGAAAAAAGAGGAAACCACTTGTATATTCAATCCTCTTACAGTGAAATTATTGATGAAGGTGACAGGGAAAAGGGGAAAGTTATGTGACAGGGCTACATCTGTTAGAACAGGAATGTGAAAAGCTAAACTATCCAAAAGTATCAGTACAGAAGAAGGATTGGTCTGCTTCCGGAGAATTCTTACAGATTCCTAAGAGAAATTCTACTGCACAGAAAGATCATGTGTAACTGAAACCCAGGCTGAGGGGCTCTGGTGTTTAACATTCTTGTGTGCATCCGGCATCACGTTCTGATAAAGGTGTAATTGTGCTGCAATGTAAACACGATGGCCTGAATTTTTCAATCATTTAAAAAATGTATTAAAGAAATTACAGAAATAATTGATGTACAGTAATTGAACCGCTTCCCTGGGTCTGTTTATAGTGGATGTCCGCTTTTTCCTTTCTCCTGTGGAAGGACTATTCGTATCCCCAAGTACTGTATGTAATAGTGTACTGTGTTAGCATGTGATCCAGTAAGATTAGCCAAAACTGGTGAACCAAAAAAAAGCTGACAACTAAAGTGTCACTGCAGATGCCATTTAAAAAAAAAAATGAAATCAAACACCCAAGGCCCAGATCTACCCCTCCTTGCCTCACCGAGAAAGGTTTCACTGAGTTTCCCTTGTCATCCTTGCCCGAGATGGTTTTGGCATTCCTCCTGGACTCCCGCAAGCGGTCTATTGGCGGAGGCTTCACGAAAACCACATAAGGTTTAAACTCTGCTGTCCGTAAATGCTTTAAGGTCTGCAACATTGAAAGAACAAAGAGATGCAATTCATTATTTTTTAACTTGTTTGAAAATGTCTGTACAACATTAGCAATCAGATCAGATCAGTAAAAAAATTAGAATTATTTGTTATTTAGCCAATCATTTCATCCAAAGCAATAAAACGTCCAAGAAAGACAGACCATTTTCATGTGTTAATGAATAAATTGAAATGCTGGCTGATGTAGACAAAAAAAAAGTAAATAAGATTTGTTGACACATTGCATCTGACAAAACTGCACTTAATATGCATTTTCTATTAATGACGTTACTCACTATGCATTGCGAAACATATGATATGGTCCTATTCAATGTCAACAGCGTGCTTATGAATAATTGTGTATTTTATATATGCCACCTTATATACGCCATTTTATTATAACACAAAAGCCTAACTTGGATCAGGGGCTAGAAATTTGACTTTGCTATAAACCTAAGATGCAGCACATCGATTTCTTTTTTTTGAAATTGCAATGTCAAATTTTTCCAAAAAATAAAGGCATAAATAAATTGTGAGCGGTGAGCAACAGTGCATAGTTCAACACTATGAGGGATTGAACTGTAAAACTGATTTAATCCTGGGTTAATCCAGCCCCTCTGTCCTACTTGGTGTTGACAGGACGCATAGCTCATTCTCATGAGGCAATACAGTGAACTGTAGAGTACGCTCGAGAAGGGCGTGACTTCGGCCGCAATACCCGTCGTCTCCTACTGCACACCAGACACGTGGAAGAACATGGCGGTGAGGTTTTCCACCAGAATCTGCAATTTCCTGAGGCCTTCACTCAACAGGGACTAAACAACACGACCAGGCCTGGAAGACTGATGGGATGCCCATGTGAAAAACGCTTCACACAAACCACACGCTGTTGTACGGGCATGGAAATTTGGGAAAAGTGATCTGTCCTAACACAACACATACTGTCCTGTACATAATTTACAGCCATACTCCTGAAGAAGAATCGTTGAGTGATCTATGCAACAATGACGTCACAACCCTGTTGCATTCACATCACTTTTGCCATGAAATGCCATTGCAGACCAATCTGTGGAAAGTAAAAAATTTGGTTTCAGGGCCAAAATGATGTTTTTCAAGTTTTTGGGTCACTCTGATTCAGAGTTATAAAAATGGATTAATAATATACAAACCATTTCTTTATGAGTGTATTTATCTATAGGTGTATTTTCCAGTTGTATGCTTTGCTGATTAACTGAAACCTAGCCTATACTGGTAGGGAAAAAAAGTAATTTGTGTTCGCTTGTCTCCTGGTCGTAATCCTTCGATGGCACAGCCCACACTGAAACCTGCACTGGCCACACTGTACTTAAAAAATCTTCTTCAAATTAAATGAAAATGAGTTGTAACCCTTCCAAAAGTTAATTTTAGCCTTGAGTGGCGACCAGGTTACTCACCAGGAAAAAAGGGGAAGGAAACACTAAAAATGGCAAGATCATGTCATGAGATAAGAGCAAAACTGAGGTGCCAAGCGGGCAGAAAGCAGCGGCTCTGAACAATGGCTCTTTCACTGAGGTCTGACACGCAAGGGCGGTGCACGGCGGGCTCTGTCCGTCACTCACATGGGGCTGCACGTCCAGCAGGCACACCTTATTCTTAGACAGGACCGAGCGCACAGAGTCCAGGCTTGTCCCGTAGTAGTTGCCCTTATACTCCCCGTGCTCAATGAACCTGCGGAAGAGAGCAAAGTCAATCTTGTAATACTGAAGGTTTTACTTAAAAAAAAATAAGAATTTCCATACAGAAAAGAAGACAAACAAATAACTTTCTTTCATCATAGATCATGTTCGGCAGGAAACTTAGAACGTTTTCTATCCAACACATCAATTAAAATGCAGGAAGAAAAGGGTGCCAACCACCATAAAAAACACACTCCCTCTTGTTGGGAGTAACAATGACTCTAAACAGCATATATAATTGATTCCTGCCCACTGAACTATTGGAAATAATTACATATGAATCCAATGACGAGGAAGTCTTCCACCCTATAAACCCGGAGAGAGGAACACATTACTCTTTCAACCATTGAGTAAGTTGTAGCATTCTTCAGAACACAATTCCAGACATTTTGGCAGAGTAATATTTTATATAATCTTCTGTTACACTTTAAATCAGTAACACCTGTTTGTTTAAACAAAAACATTTTTTTTAATGCAAATGCCAAGTCTCTCTTAATCTAGATTTCCGGAGCAAACTTAAAGAAAACAAACATTTTTCCATCACATAATCCGGTTTAATCATATCTATGAATTTAATAAAGTTCCTACTTGTATTTTTAGAAGAAAGCTAGAGAAATCATTTTTTAAAAGACAGAACGTGGAAAGAATTCCAAAACCGCATATCACTACGTAGAAGCTGTGAACCGTTATGAACGTGCATGAAACGCAGACACCTCAAAAACGTATTGAAACGCAACCCTATTGTTTTGATACAAAACTTTATCCATTAAGGTAAATGTATATTTCAGTCTGTGCTGCCCTCAGCAGGGCAGCTAGCCTAGCGAGTGGTGGTTTGAGGCTAAATTAGAGAATCGCGGCCAGTGTTCATTTTTAGCAGCTTCAGGGCTTTCCTTGGGAAAGGAGCGTACAGGTCACGGGGGTCAGCGTTTCGGCACTTCAGAGGAGATTCTCCCCTTCTGGCTGAGGGCACGGCGGCACATTGTTCTGCTCGCATGCAATGAAGCAAAACAAAAACAAGCGGCCTCTGGTTTTGCGCCTTATAATTACCCCTGTGTCTCTGTCCCCAGAGCCAGGCCACAGAGCAGCAATTCTCTCATTTACCCCTCGCTTACCAAAAACATCACATGCCTCTGCCGTGCCATGCACCGCCTAAAAATACACCCCGACACTCTATACACACACAGGGAAACGGCTTCCTCTTTGCGGCCAAAACAGGGAGTAAAAAGCATCCATCATTTATGATGTCGATTCCATGCACTTGTTGACTGGCTGGGCTCTCAGAGAGGGTCACGGACCTGTCACAGCCACAACTGATGGAAAAAGCTCTCTGTGACCCGCTCGCTGAGGCCAGACAAGGACTTGACCACGTCAAGTCTTTTAATTGGCAGTTAAGATGATGCTGGGTGGTGTTAGCGTGCTCTGTGCACACTGACTCACTCGCTTTCTCACACACGCAAGCACATGCACACATTCGCAGGCATAGGATGTGGATTAACTGCACATTTGGTTTGAGCAAAAGAAGAAAAGCACAGAGAGCTTGGAAGAGAAGAAGTACAGTGATTGAGGTTGGAGTATAGGGAGAGCGCTCTACCTACTTGTTATTGTGGACGTCGGTCTCAAACAGGTGCTTGGAGATGAAGTAGTACTCCACTGCGTCACTCTCCTGACTCCTCTTGGCCCTGGTGGTGTCTATGGGATGCAGGCCAGGGCCATGGCAAAGTCATGGCAAAGTCAGGGTCATGGCAAAGTCAGGGTCACAGCAGGGTATGTCAACATGTCCACAAAACCCAATTAAAGCACTTCTCTGCATGTAAACATAACCTCTGTATGTAAACATCACCTGCATTCCAGACACAAACAAACAACTATTGATTTTATTTCAGTGGAAAAATTCTTTATATTATGTCTGGAAAAATAAAACCCCTTCCACCCGATTTGGAGCAGATCGCCAATGTTGTTAAAGTAAAAGGTTCAGACACACCTAAAGCTCTTTAGTGAAAAAGTACATTTGAATGTTCACACTGGTATCTACCAGTAAGATATGCAACACTGCACCCTTAACATTATGGTCATTTGTATACAATTTATTATACAATTTTTAAAAGGTTACAAAATACAGTATAGACAACATTCATAACAAGTACATACAGTGGGCACCCAATACATCATATCTACACCAATAAATAGACCAGGGAAGTCATCTTCTATCTGAATCCATGAAACATTGACTGAGAAAATATCATGTACCAACCAAATGATGAGAAAAGGCAACAATGTTCAAGCCCTTGTGATTAAGAATAACACTAACATTTATTTGGTACACATTTACTGACATTAAAAATCCTAAGCATTGAATGTACTGAGTGTGGCTCAGATGGACATGGGGGGGGGGCATCTACATGTACGGCAGTGTGTTTAACAAGGACCGCGGGAGTCAGAGGTGCGCGCAGCCCTGCCCCCGGGCTAATGGTCGGCACGCTTCCCACCAGCTCCATAAACAGTAAACTTTTATCACCATCCGGCGGCTGACCATGCCAGGACCGCGCAGCATTGGAGACGCGTCTTTTTTCCAAGGGGTCAAGCACCGTACAGCAGGCCAGTGGGCAAGTGTATGGACAAGCATGCCCGCAGTTTTCCATATCTGGGATTTGAGTCTGGGAGTGCAAGTGTCCCCCTGGTAAATCTTTCCTGGGATACTTCTGCAAAGAATAACTTACTCATCAATGCAATAAACTCGGGCCCTTCTGAAAAACGGCTCTATTGCTGACAGCTTGTTATGAGCTTTGGAGGCCGTATACGTTTATGCTCCTGATGGCAGGGCCACAAAGGCAGAGAGTCCTGCTTCGCGCTGAAAGGAGCGCCGCGGATACTCTTTAGCGTCTGCTCTGCGGCGTAGGAAATACGCGCAGCGGAACAAAGGGATTTCAATTCATTCGTTTTGGAGTGACGCATTCAATCATGGAAAATAAGCGTAAGGTTGGAACGCAATCAAAAATCGTCAACCCTTTGCTCTAATCACTAATTACATACCTAGTGTTACTGGCGGTGGGCTGTTTTAGATTTTCACGGCCTCGAAAATCATAATGCGAAACATTACCCAGGACTCACTGCAAAAGTGTATTTGGGTTTTTGATTAAGGGGTAAAATACTATAACACTTTTGTTTAATCGCAACAAACAGTAAGTGTTAAATATCCCAGATTTATATAGGCTGGCAATAATTTTAACCAAATAAAATGCTCTATTTAAGTCTCTTTCCTTTTGAATAAATCATAGGCTTGAACACGCCATCTTGGACAAAGCTTATACACAAGCTATGCTTTATAACAGAAAGAGAAATGCAGGTTACATTTGCAAACAATTAACAGATGGGGAGGAAAAGGCTGCAATGGGTTTTAATATTAGCGTCATTTTAAACATAGTAAAAACTCTGAATAACCCGCATCCATTATGCACTTGTGTGGAACAAACATGGCAATTAATTTAAACTGTAGTAATTTCCCCCTTACCATCTCTGTATATACAATTACCTTGTTACTTTTCTAAAAAAACACATAAAACACAGCATTTAATTTGCTGAAACATGACAGCGTCAGACATCGCCAAGTTAAAACTTTGCCCCTCAACCCCTGATCCCCGAAAAGCGCTTAATGGCAGCGTCCGTGGTCTGTGTCGAGCACGGCGGTTGGACGGCGCTCAGGAATATGGCGAGCTGTCATGTGGTCCTTATAGAGAAAAAGGAGCAGGAGGGAGCGCCAGAGTATGAGGCACTGGAATGGCATGTTTTCAGGAGGCAGGAAAGCTTGGCTCCCTCCTCACTCCGGGGCTGTCGGACAGCTACACAAGAGGAAACGCTCGGCTGCTAGAGCTGCACTGCCTCCCAGACTGAGAGTAGGCCTGTGCATTACTCAGTACCATTCAGTGATCGCCCAGGCCCATGTACAGAATACCCCCTGTAACCCACAGTCCACAGATATAGTACACCCCTACTGAAGTGCAACCACATACAGTATACTGTATAGGTAGAGAGAAGCACCTCACACACATGTAAAGTATTTCATCTCCACACTACTAAGCAAGTGTATGTAGCATACACTCTTTCATACGGATATGTGGAATAATCCCTCTTCACTATCAACCACATGGGTGCACCCCCCTTCACTCCCCACATGCAAAATGAATTGGTGTGTAATGTTCTCTGAAAACTAGACTTCACTTTAAACCCCAAATTTAGAACCAGAGGTTGGTTTTAGCAATTTATTTTCCTTTCTTTAAAGAAAAATAACATTAGTTTCTTTACAAATATGTTTTATCAAATAAATGACCATTTAGAACACAGACAACATTAACTGTCCTTATAGATAGATTTAAGAACATCTTAAGCTTTTTATTACCCGAAGAAAAACAGTAATGAAGCAGTAATTAAAAAATAAGAACAAATACATAATTGAGGAAAATAGAGATGTTGGTGTGCTCAGTTAGAAAGCACACATATGTGGACATGCTTCAATGAATTTTGATGTTGAAAAAACATTCTCATCTGAGAGGGATATTCTCTGCTGTGAATATTTTCTGATTAGCCATCTGGAATGTCAATGTCATTGTTGGCAACTCTTTATCTGAGACAGTAGCTGTTGGGCATCAGATCTGTCAGACTTTATTTAGCATATTTGAATGAGCTGAATTTTTTACAGAAAAATGCAAACAACACTGAACGTTCTGTTATAAGAACCGGTGAAAACTATTATTTGAGTGTTTCATAACTTTTTCCATTAAATGAATTAAATGGCAATTGAAAGAATGTGTTTTCCGTTTACTCACATTCCCTTTGTCCAATATGACGTGACATTTTGTCTAAAGATCTGAATCCATTCAATGAATATTGCAATAATAGTATGCTATTATGGTGAACTTGAACAGTATGTAAACTGCTCTACAGCCACATGCATTCATTATACACTTGTACAGCGTATTTATTGTAAACGTTTTCACATGGCTTTGTTATTCCCGGCCCTAAAAAACCCATGATGCAGGATGTGAGAAACATGAACTACGACCGTGGGCTCATGAATTGTGGTTTCCGGTTCTGGATTCCATTAACATTGAGCCACTGTGTTGGTCCAACAATATCATCTAAACGGTCTGAATAGTAGTTTGGAAATATGCATTGTGTGACCCATAGTACCATATCACCCATACAAACGGTGAACTGAACTGCTGCCACATGGATGTATAAAGCAAGTGCAAGTCCCTCGGTTTCATGAATGCACTGAATATCTTGGCAATTTCGGGGTAATGAGAAGATTAGGGGGATTCTGAGCAGGTTTCCACATGTTCACATGAAGTGCACCAGGTGGGTTGGGGATTAGACTTCCCCAGGTGAGAGCGAAGCAGGGGACTCACGTGGGATGGTAACGCTGAAATGCTGCGGGTCCGAGATCAGCAGCTTCCTCTTGAGCTCGTTCAAACCCACCCCTGTCGGCCCTGAGGGATAGACACAGACAGGGAAGAATGATCTTTTGCTCGTTTCATTTCAAAAAAGGAAAAACATAACCCCACCGAGGGCCGCGATTAACTCGAACACATCCACGGTGACGAGAGGGAGAAACCGCAGCCCGCGACGGGGGCCCAGAAATGCACAGGAATGCTAGAGCTTTCCGTGGGACTGGCAGGCTGGATGTACGCTGATAGATTTCTCTCTGGCCCGGTCTCAGTGCGCGGGGTGTGATGGTGTTTACAGATGCCGTGTGACGCAGCGGGGTGCTTAGTGCCGGCTACTGGGGAGGGGGATGTGAATCCCACAGCCTAAGATTTTTTAGCTCTCACTACTGTAAGTTGCGCCGAAAAAAAAAAAAGAAAAAAAAAGATATAAAATGACACTCGCAAATCCTGCCAAGAGACAACTTTGTTGTGTTTCCCTGAACTGAAAAATCAACACAGATTTGGTCCCATTACTCAGCTGGGTTTTCCACCGCGGCGGCCGAGGAAAAAGGGGGGGGAGGCAATATTGATTTGTCTGTGGCTCCGAAGGCTTGCGCTTTTCCAAAACACAAGCCCTTGGAGCTCTTGTGTCTGACCTCTGCTCTCCTGACAATCCGCGTCGCTTCAGTGAGAACCAGAATCCATATGATATTAATTTAAGGAGAGCTGGGGTGTCTGTCATTAAATAGCGGGATGCAGAACAGATCATGGTCTGTACTTAGGTGTGGTGTTTGTTCGCCCTGAGCACTGAAGCACTGAGAGGCTGTAGATATTAACAAGGATTCCTGGAATTCTAATCATCCATTAAATGTGTCCGCCCCATCGGACACTCTTTTCAGGGCAAATGTCACAAATGACATAAACGGACAGCGAGTTCTGTAACTGGCATAAGAAAGGGGGGGAAATAAAGGCTCATCGAACATAAACACTGTGTCCTTTTACTCTAGTAAAGGTATTAATCTCCCTGTATCATAGTTTTAATTATGTGTCCCGTTGGAAGAACTTTTGGGTCAGAAAGGATTTGGGTCAGAAAAACAAAGGAACTCAACTGGCTTGGACAGCTTATCTCCTCTGCCGCACACCAACATCTTCACAGGCCGCATTCTGCCTTTCCTGCTTCTGCACTTCTGATTGGTCACACATGTCCGAAGTCACATGAGCATTAAGTGATAAAAGGAAAACCACACTCTTGGCGGACTTGTTCCATTTCGGCCTGAAAATGAACCGAAGGCTTCGGCTGGCTTCAGGAAGCGCAGTTGGCTTCGGTGTAAGCGGCACGCGGCGAAGCAAAGACCTCGATCAAATCTTCGGGAGTTTTTGAGAAAAAAAAGTTTGAAGACCACGCGTGATTTATTCGGAGAAGGAAATGGGACTTCATTTTTACATTTACTTCAAGAAAGCCGGGAGGAATTGGCTTCTGATAACAAAATTGCGATGTATCACCACGTAAGTGTGGCGCTTAATGTTGTCGTAGGTGTTTAAGTTGGCGGAGCGTGGTGATAAGTGCATTTTATGACCCCTATCTCAGCTGTGAGACGCCGTGCACTGGCCCTGCTCCAGCACTGCCAGGGGTGACAAAACTTTAAATGAAGCTTGACCGTTACCGTGGATGTTGGCTGTGGAGATATCGGGACTGCGCCGCAACAAAGTTTAGCATGAGCAGCCTCACCCATTGGATGAAAAACGGCCCATGTTCCTTTACGTTTGTGCAAATTTCACCAATAATTTTCACTTTTTACATTACTTGCTTGTCAGTCACTGTTACCCCTTTCTCATATAGTGCAGTGGATTTTCTTCAAATATCACCAGCACCCGTTCATTTTAAATTCCAAGCTAAGCTACCGTCTGCCAAATAAGCAGACATCAAATTCATTATAGAGAACAGAGCACTCTGGTGTGATGCAGACATCATATTCATTAGAGAGCACAGAACACTCCAGTGTGATTACGGTCTGAGGAGAAACAGGCTGTTCTTTGTGTGTTGTTGTTTTGCTAAACCTTAGCAATGCAACACAGTAGCAGACCTTGGAAATTAAAAGAACAAAGTAAAGGCCTTTTTGTAATGTTTTTTTGCAAATGATTTTCAATAATGTATGTTCTCTGACCCATTTCCTTGGCTTGTTGAGAATTCTTCACTGTGCTTACAGACTGTGGAGTCAAAAAAAACTGCAGTGAAAGCCCTCATTACACAGCAGCTTATAATATTTGGACTTCATAACTTTCAGGCTAAATGCTAAGCAGATCTGAGGCAGTAACATCTGAGGGTCAGTGAGATGTTTTTGGCCTCATATATACTTTCCAACCAGCAGCAAAATCAAATCCGGTCAAACTAGTACACAGCACAATTCAAAAATCTATACCGACTAACACTTTGGTCGATAAGGCTATGTTAACTTGCATTTGGTTGCAGATGCATTCAAAGCTATTTGTATGGAAACCATTTTGAACCATGATCATAATTTTGACATTGACAATATTTTGGAATGTTGGCTATATAATGCACTTGTTTTAAATTAATGTGGTTTAGTTTTATTCATTTTAATTAAATACAGATTTCCAATTGAAACCCAGTTGCTTTTAGCATCTAAATTCTAGAGTCAGAGAGGTTTCCATTGGTCATTAACATTATTCCCCTCAAACATCCACATTGGCAATCGACAGAACACCTTGAGGTGATTTAAACGTGAAGGAAAACAATGACAAGAATGTGCCGCTCTCGACACGGAAAGGCGGCAGGCCAATTCAAGCAGACACCTCCCGCCATGTTTTGAAAGACATGCCTGCTTCTCGGGGACTGAGATTTCAAAATGCCTTAAAATAAAAAATGTATTTAATAATTTTTTTTTTAAACACCCAGGACTCCAGGGCAGAAAGGAAAGAAGCCGAAACATAACGCAGATCTCCCCCTGCCTCCGCTTGGCTGGCCGTGAAATTATCCATAGGTGTTCTCCAAATTATAGGACTTCACCGAAAATATTTACATAAGAGCGTGTAAAAAAAGACGTTTAGGAAGAGGCATCCTTTCCTCTGGCCCGATGTGTTGGCAGGAAAATGAGGGCCATTTAAACAGTCCAGATGAGGTGACTGAATGTGATGTAGTCCATGCGTGCGCTGCCTTGTGTCCCCAGTAAGAGTGGCTCCGGTCAGCCCTGGTCTGGGCCAAAGTTCCAGTGAGGAGGAGCCACACTGCTCACTATGGACCATACATTTTCACCTTTACATAAAATCCCAACTCTTGGAACACTGTCTGAACTGGGCCGATATATATTGTACTCTCGCGTTTTAATCTTAGAAGCTCAGCTGAACTGCCAGACGTGATTTGCCATGATATTTTGATGGCACCCTGCCCTCCCTGTGGCCAGTGAGTGCGTGTATATAGTATATGCATATGCGTGTGTGTGTGTGTGTGTGTGTGTGTGTGTGTGTGTGTGTGTGCGTGCATATGCATGCATGTGTATGTGTAGGTATATGTGTGTACTGTATGTAAGTATGTCCATGTGTGTATATATGTGTGCATATAGTACGTGTGTGTGTATATGTGCAAGTATTTAGATACGTGTGTGGTGTCAATGTGTCTATATGTGCATGAATTTGTATGTGTGCGTGCATGTATGTGTGCATATATATGTGTGTGTGTGTGTGTGTGTGTGTGTGTGGTGAGTATATGTATATTGCATGTCTGTGTGTGTATATGTATGTGTGCATGCATTACGTGTAGATGTGTGTGTATATGTGCGTGTGGATGTTTGTGTCTGTGTTAGCATGCATGTCTGTGTGCTTGAGTTGGACTAATGCCAAGCACAACATTCCCAGTGAGTGGGTCACAAACCATCTCGCACTCACCGACCAGAACCACCAGCCTGTGCCGGGCCCCAGGCTGTCTGCGGTAGGGGGTGACCTCCTCGTAGGTGGGGACGTCGGCCATGTCATACTGCTCGCTCTTCTTGCACTCGTACATTGACTTGTTAGTCTTCTTGTCCCTCCTGCTGAGACGGAAGCTCCTCCGCAGGCCAGCTGCAGATTATAATAAAACATGTATTTTTAAAGATGTTATATACACATTATACAGTGGGCTCCAGAATTCTTTATAAATATGCACAAATGTGCTGTAACTTAAAAAAAAAAATACAGTTATTGACATAAGTTTTACATTCCTGAATGCATAAAGTAGTGCACTTTATTAATGATTCAATGGAATCAACCAAATAAAAAAAAATTTTTCCCAAAAAACTGTTCCACAATTATTGGCACCCCTGGTTTATTACTTTGTGCAAACACCCCTGACAGCCATGAGGCTTTTCCTATCATTTGTGAAAAGGTTAGTGAACACATTTGGTGGGATTTTTGACCATTCCTAGGGATACCCTCTTCAGTTGAGACCACAGTCTGGAGACTGATATGACCATTGCAGAATGGTAAATGGTCAGCATTTATATAGCGCCTTTATCCAAAGCACTGTATAATTGATGCTTCTCATTAATCCATTCACACACACACTCACACTCCGACAGTGATTGGCTGCCATGCAAGGCACCAAACAGCTCATCAGGAGCATTTGGGGTTAGGTGTTTTGCTCAGGGACTCCCAGGGTGGGATCGAACTGACTGCCAGATGACTGCTCATGCAAACAACATGGTCGTTGTTTTCACTTTACCATTTCTGTGTGCCTTTTGATGTATGCTTGGAGTCATTGTCCTGCAGGACGATCTACCAACGACCAAGACCTAGGCTTCCTAGTAGAGGCAACCACGATTTCCTGGTACTTTGTTGAATTCATTGTGCCATTGATCTTAAATACTGCCCCTGTACAACTTCATGATAAAGACAAAAAGGCGCAAACCTTTTCTACAGTTTTTCATGTATCAAACCTAAATGGAGGCGGCACGGATGGTGCAGTGGGTAGCACTGCCGCCTCACAGCAAGGAGGTCCTGGGTTAGAATCCCGGTTGGCTGGGGCCTCTCTGTGCAGAGTTTGCATGTTCTGCCCGTGTTTGGGTGGGTTTGCTCCGGGTACTCCGGTTTCCTCCCACAGTCAAAAGACATGCAGGTTAGGCTGATTGGAGAGGCTAAATTGCCCGTAGGTATGAGTGTGTGAGTGAATGGTGTGTGTGCCCTGCGATGGACTGGCGACCTGTCCAGGGTGTATTCCTGCCTTTCGCCCAATGTATGCTGGGATAGGCTCCGGCCCCCCTGCGACCCTGTTCAGGATAATTAATTAATGTTCGGGTTAGGATAATTAATGAATGAATGAAACCTAAAGGGTTGTTTGATGTGCAGCAGATATGTCAGTCCATACAGTTTCCCCATGTTTAAATATTCAAACGATTTCAAGCACATTACCAGGCGCATACATTTACAGATTGGGGCATGGTCAAGTCTTTCCTGTATTCTCAGGAACACAAAAAAGTGTTTCCATTCATTCCTACGGCCAGTTATGTCATGTACCTGTTTTTTTTCCATTCACAACAAGGCCCTGATTAATGCCTCCTGATTTTCGCCTGGTGTGTTTCAAATGGGCTGACTGAACTACTGCTCTCAGTGTAAGAGGTCCTTGTAAGAGTTAAGAGTGCGGTTGGTGCCATCTGCTTTTTTGCCACATAATTAATTGCATATGGATTTACTGCCATATCCTTCATTATTTGCCAGAAACTAAAAATTGACATGTTGTGATTTTCAGTCATTTTAAATTAGTTTTTTGGGATAATTTGCCAGGAATGCACATTCGACTGGAGCGAACATGTAGCCACTTTGTCTTGTCGCATTGGACCAGTTTATAAGAAGCAGGTCATCCAGACACTATTCCAGATACTACTGCCACAAAGGCTGATATGATTTCAGAGCACAAACGCTCAGTTTTAATGATCAGCCCCTGTATCATCAAAAGGAGAACTGTGCCCTTCTCAAGAGGAGTGCCGTTTTACATTTATGACAGATTCTAGTTACACCAAAATCCCAACCAAAATAATATCCAATTTCAGCGCAATGCCGTAGGATTTCTTGGGGATTCTTTCTTTTTTTTTTTTTGCTGATTAATGAACTCAGGAATACGATTCAAGATGCCCGAGACAGATTAAGGCAGCATGAAAATGATGGGTTAGAAAGAGGGGGGAAAAAATCTGATCCAATCCCCTTAATACTTTCCACAACACAAAGAAACCGCTAGCACTTTGCAGATGGGCTAAGCGAGAAGCCACATTCTTCTCAGCTTGTTCTTTCCAAACAGTCACTTCATAAAGGACCGAGCAGACGTTCTCAGAGTAAAAAATGAAACACGCCGTTAGTCAAACACCCCCCCGGCACAATAACCAATAACGTACATGTACGGCTTGACTCGCGGTGTTGAGTTACAACAAACGTTTGGGCAGATTTTTCCTGAGTGGGCGAGCTGTGGGCAGAGATCGTCATACTGCAGTAACATACAGCCGGTCTCTTGAAAGACAGAAGCTGCCGCTGGCTCAATGAAAAGAGCGATGACTGTCCGTGGCGCTAACCGCATTACGTCGCTTGACGGAAAGGTATCATTAGTCAACTTTGTGCTCATTATTGCAGCGCGAGTCACGGAGAGAATGTCTGGACAAAGTTAAGGTTGCACCTGTTTACGGTGTGCGGTTCATGGAGGACGCAATGTTGCTACCATTTCAACAGCGTCATGATGGCAGATCGTATCGCCAGCAGAGGCAGAGACACTGGCGTTTCATTGGCTCAGTCAGAATTCCTATGTTTCGCCTGGGGAGTCAGGTGCATGAGTGTATTGTTACTGCCCTCATCTACGGGGGCTCTTGAAATCTGGGCCCCATTCAGATAGCCCCACCCAAACAATAAATCCTCTCCTCATGGCCAGGGCTGAGGTGATGTGGACGAACCAAAAGCTTGAGTACTATACCATGAGCTGCATCGCGGATGTGGGATGAGGATTAAAACCAAGGAATGAAAATCTGTTTGATCCAGAATGGAATGACTCAAGTTTTTTGGACATGACTTGTCATAAGGCTTTCTGTCTGGGCGTGCATCGGGTCCGAAGACCAGAGGGACAGATTCCTCTGCACTCGCCGTTAATGGGACCTGACACATGTGGGGCTCTGGGCCTCAGTTTGATTGGATAGATGAGCCAGCCACACGAGCCAGAGATTTCTTCCCCCAGCATCCACCAGAGAACTTTCCGGAGCAACTTCAGAAAAGAACTCGTGCACCTGCCGATGGCATGCAAGGCAGCGCGGCCAGCTGATCGGCAGCGACGCAGTCAGGAAGTGACTTAATGGCACAACGAATAAGTCACTTCCTTCTCAAATTTCTCCTCCTCTCTCTAAACACGAGCACACATCCCGAGCAGAGTAAACACGCAAAGGCACACGCCGTTCTCACTACGGCCTGCACAGCCGCCACCTCGGCATGCCCCTTTTCCAAACTCAGATAATATCTTACAGCCGTGTAGGAAATTCAACATCTGCGCAGCAAGCGCCCTGTGGGACTATACGCTCTGTGAAGCTGTTGGTGAAGTTCTGCAAGGCACAGTGGTATCTGCAAAAACAAGCGCTCCAAATTTCATCAATAATAATTTTACGCACGTGAGCAAGGGCCTTGCATGCTACAAGGCTCGAGTCACTGCGGGCTTCCAGGGACTTTCATGAAACCCCGAAACCCCAAAACCCAGAGCGTAGCCGCTATTCGACCATGCCTGCACAGTAGGTGATAGTGAGGATGATGTAATCCCCACACAGGCCTGCTCTGGAGGTTGGGGGCGTTAAGCAGGAGGGGGGGGTTGGAGTTCATCGGAACAACGCATCACTTTCTTCAGAGAGGCGCTGACAGGTACGGGAGCATCCTGGCAGTGGAAAAGGCCAAACAGACATGAAGCGGGATGACAGCCCCAGAATTAGCCTTCTCTCGCAGCATTAGATTAAGTGAGTGCTACGCTTGACGTGTGCATGTGGTTTGTCACTGCAACACTTCGCTGGCTGCAGCAAAGCAGGGCAACAAAATGTGGTAACCATTACGAGCTCCTTTTCTCATTATATGCATGAGCTCTCGCTTTAGAATATGCTAAAGACGATTCAAGATACTCTACAGATTAGGGAAAGATGGCAGTCCGAAGACTTTTCCAAACTGAACCATGGCACCTCTAGCCGAAACTAAAAAATGTAAGTTTCTGAGAAACTTAAATACCACTTTCTATTCAGGAAATGACAGTGACTATCCTTCACTTGGAAAATGATAGGCTGTTGTAAAGCTAACTTGACCCCCCCATACACACAAAATCCAGCATATCTCCTGGATGTCCATCCTTCATTCTGACAATGACCACAGCAGGCGGGAAAGAAAGAGAGAGATCTTCTGATGTTTAAAATGGCAGCTGGGGCCGTGTGCATGAACATGCGTTCTGATGTTTCCGGAAAACTCTCGTCCCACACCATCTGCCCACGGTGGGATTCAGATGGGAACGGTCCCGTCACGCTGTGCATCTGTGAGTGGGCTTTGGGGGGGCCAGGCAAGTCCGGACCACGTGAGAACTGCGCCCCCTTCTTACCCACCTCCATCTCACATAATACTGCAGTGCTTTTTTTGTTTTTCCCTCTCCCTGCAAAGAGTGCATACATGGAATCCATTGCTGGTTATTGTACTGTAAATTAACGGTGGCTTGGGAAGGCGGGGTGTGATTTTTACTAATCCCCAGGGTTGAGGCTCTGCCTTTTCTTTAATAAGCACTCTGTTTTATGGATAGCTCTTGACCAGGTTTCTATGTATATTTTCCAGGGACCCAGCGATCTTCCTCCAGAAAAACTTTGTCCAATAATTTGGAATAAAATGAGGACACCAGTGCACTAATTCAGCAGTGATGTCTAAAAGATCCACAAGCCACAGTGCTTGGTAGAATCAAATACGATTTTTGTTTTTGGATTAAAAAATACTTTTCTAAGCTTTACAGCAAACCACACCACCTGGTTCATCTTGGTTGGCTCAATTGCACAGAAAAGTATTTAAATCCAAAATTATGTATTTGACCCAGGTCTGGTTCGCTGTGAAATTATTTGCGGTTAGTCTGGGGATCTATCTGTAATCATAAATTGCTATAAAGTGCTATACTTCCCAATTCTGAACGCAATACCACCCTTCACAGAATAACCATTTTTTATTTTCTTTTATCAAACAATATTTATTTTTCCCCTCTGTCTCTGGTTCGCTGTGAAATTATTTGCGGTTAGTCTGGGGATCTATCTGTAATCATAAATTGCTATAAAGTGCTATACTTCCCAATTCTGAATGCAATACCACCCTTCACAGAATAACCATTTTTTATTTTCTTTTATCAAACAATATTTATTTTTCCCCTCTGTCTTATCCCTGAGCTCTTTAGACAGAAGAATGTCTGGGCTGGATGCTGCCTAATTCACAGAAAGATCGCAGTGCACACACTTTGAGTTCTGGTCTCAGACCGCAAATCGGAACTCAATGTCCTAGGAGAACGGACTTGGAAAGGCCCCTTTTCCTGTTTGTCTCATCAATCAGTGGCACCATGGTGGAGGTGACCACAGCAATCGGGCTACCCATGTCAGGGCCAGGGACCCGGCATGCCAGTCTGCTGCTCTGACAGTTCCCCCTCGGCTGATGCCCGCTAGTGCCCTTGGCGCAGGGCAGGGCACATACCCTGCTTTACTGATCACACGTCAGCGGATGCGCACTGATGAGATTTCGAGCGTCTGAAAGCTGCCATTCCGTGCGGACAAATGAAGGTAGAGCATGATGATGAGAACAGGCTTTTCAGCCCAGTTTTGCTCATCATTTCCCAATAACCCAGAGCAAATCTATCACGGTGTCAAGCCTAGAAGTCTGGAGAATCCCAGAGTCCACAGATCCAATAATAATTTCCAGGAACTGATTCCATGCAATTAACTCCATCATTCTATCGTGTCAGTGTGATATTTATTTTCATATTCCCACCTGCATAAGCAGGTCCTACTCAGAAACCATAATGTAAAACAACTGTTGCCTACCATCAATTCCTTACATACCTTTTGCCAAATGTACATAGTCTCTCTACTGTGTATACATAGTGTACATACGGTCTCTCTTCATGTGATGTATTTAAATTATTTTTATTATAAATAAAATAAGCCTCTTCTTTTTATCTCTTCTAAACGTGGTCGAAGGCGAAGTATGACATGTTAATTTCAACAGGACCTCCTATGACTGGTGTAATTTTTGGTTATACCCTTATTATGTGGCTTTCTTTATTTACTGCATTGTCAGAATATCTTGCTCACTCTTCGTCAGCTCACTCTAGTGAATTTAAGAATGCAACTTGAAATTTGGTTCCAAGTAGAGCCAAAGATGATGGAAATTCAATAAATATATTCTGGGTCCTGTCTATCCTCTGCAAAAACATAACATATTTCTTTTTTTTTTTTTTTTTTTACTATATTTTGAAATCATCCTGATTTCTCCACGACCACTTTTAACTGTATTGAGAGAGTTGATACCTTTTCCAGGCATTTCTCCTCCCAGAATTTTCGGCAGGATCTAAGAATGACAGCAGAGACTGGTTATAGTCACTGCCACATCACCCTTTCTACCTGAAAATAGCAAGAACTCTGTGACCAGTCAGTCATTTTTAACTCTTCTATTCTTCTGTTATCATTGGGGTCTCAAAACATGAGCACCTACTTGGTGCCTCCGCTGCTTCCGAGCATCGGGCACCGCAGGGTGATCCTTCTGCAGAGAGCCGGAGAGCCGTCGGGCTTGGCGAGAGGCACAAAGCGCGGGAAGAAAACGTGGATGCGACAGGTAAAGAATGAGGCCGCCGCTCCGGAAAGCAAATACTCCCATGCCCTGAAATAAGCACAGAATAAACGGTGAGACGTTTCACCAGAAAGACAGAATGATCGAAGGATGGGCACACAGAGAGCGGTAATGACTGTAGCGTAGGCCTACTTTGAGGGCAGAAAGTATTCGAAAGAATCAGCCAACCAAAGACGGCAAATGCCACGCTTCAAAAACAGTTTTGTTGTGTGTAGCCAAGTATTGCGTATCCTCTCTTGAATCACGCTGGCAGGCGATGCGGCCTGTGCATTGGAAACTCTGTATTTCGAATTTGCTTTGAGTTTTCTAGGTGTTCTGGAGGTCGTTTCAGTCACCAGGGACACGTTTTACTGTAGGACATGTGACCCTCGTTGACTCTTCTGGGAAACAGGACAGGCGCTCGGTCGCGGCTTAAATGAAAAAATTGAAAGGTTGAGGTCAGGACAAGGCAGCGTGAGACGGACCAGGCAGACGGTGGGAAGAAGAAGGGCACTCAGTTCAGCACTATTGAATGACAACCCCTGATTGCCTTTGGCAGACATAACCTTACACACTGTAGAACCTAAACTTAAAGTGCTCTGGATATCCTGTGAAATAAAAAAATAAAGAATAAAAAAAAACTTCTTGAACATGCTTAAAGGGTTCTGAAACCGAACCAGGGCACTTCTCTGGTTTAGCATTCCCCTTAATATAGCGCAGCGCGATTGAGCCGAAACAACCACAGTAATTGAGGACTGAAAAGGAAAAGAGAAGGAGCTCTTAGCTGGCCAGTCCTGAGAACTGTTGCTCCGGCGGGATTATAACGTGTGATTTGTCAGAAAGGCGACAGTGGCAGTGACAACACGATAACATGTTCCACACGCAAACGGAACTGAAAACAGCACCGCAAATGGCTGCCAAGCAGGCCTCCGATGCCCAGCAGTCTGTGGGAAGGGGGAGCAGGGGTTTCCACATCGACGGAAAAAAAAAAACCGGCAGTCCGGACCATGGGAATGAAGAACAGGGGAAAAACCCATCGTTTTACCCAAACGTGCTTCTCGTTTACAAACACGCGTTCAGAATGTCAGCGCTGTCAGACAAAACAAATTAATGAAAAAAGTGAAAAACACAGTTCCTCTCCTTGGCTGCTGAGCTGTATGGAGCAGACCATGAAAAGTACAATGATGCTAAAATACCAGGAACATTAACAATGGGTTGGGACATAGCTCCTCATGTCCTCATGTTCAAAGTATTGTAATGACTACTGGACAGCAATAAAATCAGTATATAAAAAGAAAATATCAGTGTAGCACAGCCTAAACAAGCTTTCAAAGCTTCATTTTAAGTTTACCAATGCTCTACAAATTCTGCAAGTGTGTGAATATCATGTTCTAGAAGAAAGGTGTTGGGATGGAGAGAAAAGCTTACCCTTTCGTCACATGAACATTGTGAGAGATTACAGATGGCTGTTGAGGCATGCACATACTCCATATGTTACTTTTTGATCAGATAAACGGCACTATATCATAAACTTTAAAACATTGTATTGGGACCCTGGATAGACCCAAAACTACCCACTATCCACAAAACATTCACAAACACACAGGAAAAAAAAAACTTTGTTGGGTAACTGCATATAAGGATGGGGTTTGGGAGAAAGAAAGGGAAGAAGGAGGGAGAGAGAGGAGAGAGACAGAAGCGGAAAATTGGCTCACAAAAGAGGCTCTGTTCACACAGCACATCACAGACCGGGAGGGGCACAGCATCACCGTCACTGCACAGCCATAGTTAGTACTGCTAGGACAACACAGTCACAGGAGGCAGGGGCGGGGCAGGGGGGCAGAGTCACGGGGAAGGGCACACAGAGTGTAAACGAGTGTCTCACCTATGTGGAATCCGCTTATATAGGCGCCACTGTCGCCGTCCTCTGGGCGCAGTGTAAGCACACAGAGAAGAGGAGCACAGCCACCGGAGAGGGAGCACAAGTGTTAGAGAGCCTAGGCAGGTAGAACATTCACAGACACAGGCAGGTGCGACGCGCCGTCCACCCGCACAAAGCACAGCACGCTGAAAGCAGGCTCGCGGCTCTGCGCAGCTATGAAATACACTGCACGCCACAGGACATAGAAACAAGCGCCCACAGTACTGGCACTTTAGCCTTCACATCGGGACAGTTGTAAATGTGAGCACCTGCCATTTCCTATCCTACAGGTAGGTGGTGCTACAGCGCACAATGGTGTGGTACAGTATGTGACTGTTTGAGTTACAGTGACCAATATACTGTATAATACAATGGGAAGAATACGTAAGCTAACCAGGCACTGTGGATTTGGTCAATGTGTTGCTGACTTTATGCAGTAACTTGTGGGTGAGCAAGCACACACCATTGGTCCTCTGTTTGTATAGTTCCTTTGAGAGGAAAAGACAACACAAAATAATACAGGGGTGCTTGTTCTTCCCAATTCAACAGACATTCTACACTACACGGCACAGGGCTGAACGGGAACCAATCAGCACGTCCTCATTGTCTGGGACCAATCAGCACGTCCTCATTGTTTGGGTGGAGTTTCCCCGATCACAACAAATGGGTGAGAGGGGTTAGGCGGTCCAAGAAGCAGTACCTTCGATTTCCTCAGCTGAGAGCGTAAGTAAAGCAAAACATGGAAAATGGGTTAAATTTAGTGTAAAGAAAATAAAAAAACTTAAAAATGAAGGGTAGGCGAGGGGGTGGGGGACAAGCTAACAAAATAACAGAATAAAGGAGGGACACCTACCACATTCAACAGCCACATCATCTTAGAAAAGCAAAACAAAAACAAAGGATAGTTAAAACCTTAAAACGAGGAAGAAAACCACACTGTAAATGTCTCCGCTTCAAATACAGCTTTGATTTAAAAGCACTGAATTCCTTACCAACTTTAATTGACTTATTCACACACGCACACAGGCGCACGCACAAATGCACCCGCAAACCTACACACGCAAACACACTCCTTATTAAGCTTGGCAGAATGCCGCTACAAACCCAAAATGAAGGAGCTCTACTCCTGAAGATGATGCTGCACAGAGAGAAATCATCTCATTAGCTTTAGAAACATTTCAGTTTTGCGCAGATTCAGCAGCTGGGTCAGAAGGATCACGACGAGGCAAGAGCAGATGCACCATGGACACGGAACAAGGCCATATCCTCAACCAATAAGCAACATTTGGAACCAGTTAAATCATGTGGTCCCAATTCCGCCTAACAAGGTTACATCAAAACATTCAAAACAGGCTGTCTATACTCTCACAGGCTCACCTTACAGTTGCACTTTTCCTAAAAGAGTACAGTACTGATTCAGGAGATGGAGCATCGTGATACAGGTAATGTCCAGACATAACAACTGTCATCGGCGATCATGGAAAAATACTTTAGGCTGAGGTAGCGTTCTAAAAGCACTTTTTAAGTGGCACTACAGCAGAAGTAATCTGAATCACTTTCCTGTTTTGACCGTTGTGTTTCACGAGCACCACGTATTTTCACGGTAGGGTTTGGGTTTGAAAGCATTTCATCAAATCGGAATCCAAATCTGTTTATCGAATTCGAATCCTTCCCAATCTCTTATCAATTCTTTTGGATACATTGTTAGTAGAAAGAACAATTTCTCTGTGAAATTCATTTACATGGTTTGACAGAGGCAGCAGCAGAGCATAGTTGGATTCAACACATCTCATTTTGGATTCACCTATTTGAGTGATTACAAACACTGAAAAATATCCATACCTAACCATGGGGATTCTACTGTGCTGAATGGATGTAGACCTTTCACAAAATCTTGCCACTGCCCAGTAGCATTTGTTCACTGTCGCTGCTAAACTGACATTTGCCCTTCATAGGCACTGGGTGCTGGAATCATTTTCTGTTCACCGAGTGCTCCAACTTGGTATTGTCTGGTTTATAACATGCATTATAAAAGCGGTTGTCTAAGTTAAAATGTTATATTTTAGCTTCTTTCCAATTACAGATAAGATAACTATTTCCTGCGTAATTACAGTTAAGGCTATATAACACCAACTTGTTAACTGACTACCATCACCTTTGGTTGAGAGTCTCCCCTCAATGATGCTGCACTCATTTCTATTTGATGCTGCGTGGATAAATGTTTCAGCAAGTTCCTCCCTTGCAGACGGACTATGCATTTCAGATTTTTGACTTTGGTGAAATGCTCCCACACTTGCGTGTGTTTGCCTATCCATGATTACAACATGTAGCCTGCGCGTGTGAGCATAGCGGTTGGCGAGAAGCAAAGATTCAATAAGATATCTGGGGCTTATCGAATCTGGGTAATTTGCCTTCTATCCCAACCCTAGTTCACAATGATTCTGATGTGTCCTCCACAAGTATTTGACACTGTGACTAAAAACAGCTTCTCGACAAAGTTCAGATTCCAGATGCAGTGTTACAAATTACACATGCTGTACAGTTTTCTGTGAAGATTAATGTGAAAATAACAACATGGAATAGAAAAAGAAAAGAACATAGTGTACTTTTTAAGGGTAATGAAAGTTTGGTGGAATGGGGGGGGAGGTAAAGAGTTAGAAGTAAATATAAGGTGGGGGAAAAAGCAATCTCTCAAACCCTTACCTGAAAGAAATGGTAGGAGCAAGACAGAGCAAGAAGGAGGAGAAATAGTGTGTGTAATAGAGAGAGAAAGAGCTTCAGAAGCAGTCTGTGTTGCTGTTATTGTCGTTACTGTCTCTGGCCAACGCTGGGCTACAGCGACAAAGGGCCCCAGTCATTTTGTAAACCAGAGGGCGCCGTCTGCCTACACGGTGTCAGGAGTTCATCGTGTAAGGTCTGCACTGCATCCGGGGGCCGTAATGCTAACGGACATGCTCCATTATGTTCTCACTCTGGGCTCATATGCTACTTTAGGGGCTCACTAGAGGGGTGTGTGGGGGCGAGGGGGGTCCAGAAGTCCCCCTCCCAATGTTTTCCAGACCATGTGGGGGTTAAATTAAGGCTATATTAAAAAAAATAATAATAATAATAATAATATTTTCTCTGTGCACTCTGCATCCGGCCTGTTTGGTTCGGTCTCTTCCCCGATTCTACAATTGTCAGAAACTCTATACTGACTCAACACCCCAGGCTCTGCGACTAAACAGGCCCCCCTGGCTCGGATACACAGACGCAGTCACAAGCCAGGCCAACCCCTGACACACTCCACGTGGCCCCACGGACAGTGCGCGCACGCCGGAACGCACCACAAACAAACATTTATGTCATTCATTGGTTCAAGATGACGACGGAGCAGTCGGGAACGAGATGTTTCTCATTTGCGTGCTTCTTTCTCTGTTTTGGTTTTGAGTTGCAATCCAAATGCGGTGGCAATGCTTCGCTTCCAAGCCCGCTAACGAAGTGCAACTCGGTGCACAAACCTATCGGGCATCTGGATCTGGTTCTGGGCGCCGGCTCTCGAAGGGCTACCGACAGGGCAGGCAGTGCTTCCAGTGGCACCGTTCCGCAGAGGGATGCTCGGTTCAGCCCGGCAGAGGAGGACGGGAATAGCGAGCCAGGACTTGGGTCCGACGGATAAAACGACCAACAGATCTGAGCCAAACAAATATCAGTGTATTAGTAAGCGTGAAGTCCTTTGGGTTCACACGAGGGGGATTAACTCGCACCTCTCCAGGGGCTTGAGGATGCCAGCGCTGAGTCTTTGTTATGGCGAAGGCTGTAAAATAAGCCCCAGCCATCGCCACGCGAACGGATCGGAATCGGGGGCTGATTTCACTTAGTCCTTGGCCAACAGACATGTGCGTTTTTATTGGAGGGGCACTTGCTTCAGCAAACCGTTAATTTGTTTCCAGGATGAGATGAGCAGAATTTTCCAGATGACATGAAATTAAACCGATTGTACGTTTATCTATCCATTGCGGGGACCAATTTAACAATCTGCGCTCTCTAATAAAAACCGGAGCGGAGTTCGACTTTCCATATGACAACAATTTACTCTCCATTTTGTACTTCTTACAAAAGTATAATCCACACAAAAGGCTGCGCAACTTGAAAAGCAAAATTATGATCGAAAAATCAAAATAAGATGCCAAATCTAGTTTTGTGCAGACTGTCCCCCCCTCTATAGTTTGCTGTATTGACCCAGTCCTAAATTGCGGCTCCAACAACAACAAATAAATGATAGGTCGAGTTCTGTTTTGGACAATCTTCCTTTCAAGTCAACAGTTAACATATCGTAGCTCCAGTGAGACACTTTATCTTCATCAGTGGGGAGTCTGAGTAGATGGTAAAAAAAACTAGGGAGCAAGATGGCATGTTTCAGGGTGAGGTATAAGTGCACCAAGGTGTTTGGCCGCACATATCTTTCAACGTGAAATGTATAATAAACAGCGGTACCAAGCCTGACTTGCCAAATACGTAGTGAAATCTACTGTAGAACCTACTGTAGAATGCTCTAGTAATGCTGTAGTTTGCTGGTTAGATAGGGAAGGCTGACTGAAGAGAAGCCAGAGAACACACCATCTCTGAGGGTGCAGGCGGTCTACCCTGCAAACAGGGCTCTGGGCGACAGGAAAAGGGCTTCAAACCTTAGCCTTTGAAAAGTGAAGCCTCAGCTCAACGCAACTTACGAGATGCCTAAAAAACCTTCTGCTATAACAAGCTTCGGGCAGGGAGAGTGGTCTCCACTCAGATCTCTTCAGCGGGGCTCACACGTAATGAACAGAGGCAATAAAGCAGAGCTTGCCTGCATTGGGCCCAAGATCAATATTGTAGCGAGCTTCAGAACTGCTGGGCTGGAGACATCAGATTCCCCCCCCCCTCTCTCTGGATGGGTCTTGGCACTTCAGTGAAATTCAATCAAAAGAAGCTCACAGACACGCAACCTGCCAAACGTGCTCATCGGAATGGCGGAACCGCACCAAAGGAAACTCCCGGACTGTTTCATTTCTGGTGCGGGGCGTTCGGAGGTAAAGCCGATGGAGGAAGCCCCTTCCTCCGTGGTAAAAGCTGACGCTCATTAGATAAACATTCTCAGACTCGGGAAGAGAGAGGAGTCCCACACTCTGTGGGAGGCTCGATGCCCCCACCCCTCCGCCCCACCCGCGCCATCCATCATCTCCCGAAGCCTGTCGTGGGAGCTCCTACCGTACGATGGCGGTTTATTACACGCGCCGAGCCGCCGCTGCTCCAGAGGAGGCCTCGATACCCCTCTCTCCCTGCGGATAGAGCCCCGTACCCGCCGTTTACAAAAACACTCCAGAAACTTCAACATCCCTTCAAAACATTTTAACGCCTGGTTAACTGTAGGGTGAAAAACCCAAAAAAACGAAGTGCCATATTTTAACCCTTTACCTCTATGACCCCCCTCCTCGATCCCCAGAGAAAATATAATGGAAAACTGAACTACATTATGAAGCAAAAATGTTTTCATCACTCTGTCGCCATTGCTTTTGTGAATCACATTCACAAGTGCTGGAAAAACAAGACACATTTGAAAGTGACAAAATACAGAAGTCCTGACAAGTATGTGCAGTAAATCTATTAATATTTAAAATCTGATCTAATATTAGGGGGAAAACGTATTCTTTATGTTAATATGAAATGTCACTGGAAAGTTCCACCGAGGTGAACTTTTCACATGATTATAACCAGATGGAGCTGATATTTGCTCCCTAACACATCTTAAGACAGACGCATTGCATTCATTAATTAAATCATATAGTTATGAATAATTGTCCAATTATATACGGACCATTAGATTTTATCTTAACAAAAGATTAAACGGGTACAGCGGTTGAAAATGAACCCTGACTATAACCCTTTGATCCTTGCAGCACAAGTTTCTTACTTTAAAAATTTGAACAATGTTAAATTGCATGTAGAAAAATAAATAAATAGAGGTGGCTGGAGAATGCTGGAGCCCCACAGTCTCGGATCAAATTCTGACTGAGGCTGTACTGGCTGTGGCTGGCAGCTTCATAGGGCGATGAACAATTGCCAACTGCATCGCCCAGGGAATGGAAAGGTTAAGTCCGCATTTCATTGCCCTCTAGTCACTCTCAGCTGGTTCATCGGGGCACCTGTAGACTGCATGCTAAAGCTGCATATGAAAGGTCCTCCGCCGACTCAATTCTACACAAACTCGACTGTGGTAGCTTGTCATTCGAAATTAGGGAGGGACATGCTCAGCCCACCACAAAACAAATGAATAAATAACCGAATAGACGGTTAAAGCTCGCTTGCCAGGCTAAAGTACAGCAGCCAGCCATTGTGATAGTGGGTCACCAAACAGGCCCCTACAAATCTGGGGGGGGAACTGCACAGACAGTAACTGCAACAATGTCTTGCGCTTGGTTGCAGTACTCCACTGGATTTGTATCCGATCAATGTTTTCACAGTCTACCCTCCCTGTCTGCTCCTATTATGGGCCCTGATTAGCGTCTGGATGAACGTCAGGGCAGTGATGGACAGGACGGAGTGAACCGATCGACTCTGCGTGCGAGGGATTATGGGAAAGCGTGTAAAGGATGAAAGGTCTGTGCTCGGCAGAGTGAAGAAATCCAACGGAACTAAGCAGGGCTCTCATGCGGCATTCCTGAAAGGAAAATAAAAAGGAAGAAAAATCTGCAAGGATTTAGACCACGCTGGAAATTAAGAGCTTTAAAAAACAGGGAGCAGCTTTGACAAGTGACGAGATTTCTTTGCTCTGAACCGCGAGCGTCTCCTTGGATTTCCTGCTCCTTTTCGAAAGGATTGGGGATGCATTACGAGCCTCCCCAGTCTCGGTACCAAGACCCTCTGGCGCGTTAAAAACCAGAACCTGAACATTTTTGATGCTGAACGTTCCCTAACCTAGCCACCAACAGGTATGGGGCTCATCCCCCGATGGGATACGGAGCTGTGATCCTGTGTCATGTGGCTTCCCACCCCGTCTCGGGGCTAAGGGGCCAGGATGTTCACACTCGGTAAAACATCTTAATGTGTAAAACAGGACGTGCGTAATTTACCACGCAAAAAACGTATAGCATCTACGCCTCCTATCAGGCCATTAATTCTTCATTAGCTTCAGGGCAGAGAGGTTTTCCAGAGCGCAACTCCAGAGACCGCAAATCTCAGCCTCTCGCTCCGAATCCTCCACTAAAGCAGGAGGGAGGGCGGGAGGGAGGGAGGGAAGGAGAGGGCCGGAGAAGTTGTCGCTACAGTTCCCTCCGAACAGACCAGCCATTTATGAAGACTTCATAAAGTGTGTTCTGAGGCATATATCAATCACCTGGGTTTACTGGTCTTCAGCAGAAGGTTCCCTGCTGCCCATACACCCTTCCCCATAACATTCTTTCCCCTCTGACGCTTTCTCTTAAAATGCAGGCACCTGCTTCACAAAGGCAGGGGTACGGTAGTGATTTGCGTCTCCCCCCCTTACCCCCGGTCGCCTGATATACGAGCTTACATGATCTTCGGTTGGAGGTTTTCTGGGGCGGAACAAGGGCTATGGGCCGTCGGAGTGCGAACCTCCTGCAGGAAGAAGGAGAGAGCACAATAAAACCATCGGTTTTCACGACCAGTCTGGGATCAATAAACACTTTTATGCTACAACACCAAGAGACCTTCTGAAATGTCCACCAGGAAAAGAAAAGTAAAGAAAAAAAAAAAAGAAAAAGGACAAAAAGAACAAAAAAACAATGCCTTCCATTCAAAAGCCACCAAAATAAATCTCAAGGCTTTGTTGAATTTTTCAGGCCTCTGCGGGGCGGTGCCAAGAAAGTGTTCCTGGGATGCACATCAGCTTGTGCCATTTTCCATACGCTCCGCTTCCAAAGTGGATCAGCACCAGCGCTATCATTTTCTGTCGTTACTCATTTCGGGCCAGACGAGCGCGGAAATCCAAGGGAGTCTGGCGGAGCGAGGCGAGCGCTCATTCTGCCAGTCGTCGGGAGTCAAACACGGTCAGGCTGGACCAGACGCTGTAATTGGGTGGCAGGCGGTTTCGGGTTCTGGGAGAGGGGGCACAGCTGGGCGGGCGGTGGTGTGTCGGTCGGCACCTCACCTCTCCTGGAGCTGTTTGGAGGGGATGAGGCCTGCTCTGGGGTTGGCGTCTCCGTCCCGTCTGGCCTGCCACCAAGTTGCATCATCCTGGCTCATGATCTGAAGGACATCCCCCTTCTTGAACGCCAGCCCTGCCTCTTTACAGG
This sequence comes from Conger conger, assembly GCF_963514075.1. NCBI lineage: Eukaryota > Metazoa > Chordata > Actinopteri > Anguilliformes > Congridae > Conger > Conger conger. The sequence goes on along the minus strand of NC_083763.1, from coordinate 27,095,147 downwards.
GGATCGCTTTATCCACTTTAGGGTCGTAGTCAAAGAGAGACTTGACAAACATCTGGAAGGAGAAAAAAAGAAGTTAATATGCGTAGCTACATCTTTACTGGTCTCCAAATAACTAAAAGCCCCAACCCCCCCCCCGAGCTCCTCCGCTCTTCAAGGAGACGTCAGAAGCAATCTAAATGCCAGGTTCCGGCACCCTGTGTCGGCAGCTTCAGGAAGAGATTAACTGTCAGTTAGCGTTGTCAGTTAGTGCGATTAGCAAGGACAGGTCAGTGTAATCAACATCTAACGCCTGCCGCTAGGCAACCCAGACAAGAAGCCGTGGCACAACCCGCTAAAAAAATTCCTCCACAAAAAAATCCTGTCAGCTCCTCCACAGCATTACCAAATGTCCATCTTCTGACATGGGGAGGTACCGCACATGACCCCTGCATGATTCCTGACGTTCCAAGCCCTGTGGCTAACAAACTCATGAGTCCTGGATGCATGTGAAGGCTCTCGCACTGCACAGGGGCTAAATTAAGGGGAGAGTGCTGGTGGTATTGTGTGCGAGCGTGCGTGCTGTCAGCAGTGGTGGAGGTTAATAGACGTTTACAGAGGAAATGCACCCAACAGAGACTCAGCGACTACACCACGTGCCTCGAAGCAAAAAGTGTCTCAGTAAATTCTCAGTCCTGAGGAGCTGCTGTGATGCGCAGAGGGAGATGTTTGGAACAATCAGAAACAATTTCTTTCATTGATTCAGCAAGTGCTACTTCCCATGTAGTGAAATTAACTGTCAGTCTGAGGCTGTTGTTTGGGCCGGGAGACAAGGCGCTGGCTTAAGATATGAGTTTTCATCAGAAAGCACTGACACAGTCTCGCTGACAGGGCTTGATTTCCCCCTGTTCCTTTTTAGACATGTGCACTAAATTAGCAACACTTGCAGATATTTATTGTATGAAAAAAAAAAAAAAAAAAAAAAAAAAAACAAGAAACCAAACCGCTTGCACAGTGAAAGCCCAAACTCATTGTGAAGTCTAACATGGGCATATTAAAGCTATTAAACCATGAACATTTTTAAAGGAATGATATTCCAGACTGCACGTTAGCCCGATCTACACCCGAGGGGGGCAAACAAGGCCTCCTGCAACTGATAAATATCTAAGAAAGTCAATACACAAGAACCGGGTCTGGGAAATGTATCCAAATGACTCATTTAACCTGACCCAATATACATTGTCGTCTTTGAACATGAAGACCGAATTCAAGCGTACAAGCCCGTAGAAGCCCACAAACAAACATGCACAAGCGCACACATACATACGCAACAAGGTGAGAATGCACATATTTTGAGTCTTTTCTTTTCTGGCCCTCTAATATTGCAGCAGATTCATTTCCTCTGGACAGCCACGCAGACCCAGAGACTGAGTAGGAGACAACCTTTCATTTCACTCTGGTAAAGTCCACACGTGTAACACAATCAATTTAATCTCTATGGCAGGATGTACCTTGGGCTCCTTGGTTGACGTCTCCTCTTTGATGGCTGGTATTATTTTAAACGTAATGGCCCCCTGGGACTGCGCCTTAACATAGGATAAAGGGAACAGACAGAGGAGACAAAAAGAATAACTGAACTGAAATGGAGACAAACGCAGTGTTAAATCAAACTAAATTACCCAAACAGAGGATAGAGTCCGAGACTGTTATTATTTCTTGAGCGATGGTACGCCTTTTGGAAAGGATGACTGCCTAGAGACTGTTTTACAGGGTCCCAGTACGCCGGCCATGGTGGAGGAGTTCCCTTTCAGGGGCTCAAAACTGATCTGTGGGTCACTGGCCCTGGGATACAGGGCTCTACTGTAGAACCTATAAGGAGGAATGGGACAGACTGCATAGAGCGCACAGGAGAGAGAGCACACAGGAAAGAGTGCACAGGACAAACTATTGCAGATTGTTGCACAGGACAGACTGCACAGCGAAAATGCACCTGGAGATCTGCACAGGAGAAACTAGAACAGTCTGGATGAGCTCACACTCTCTCACACTGCTTCCCTCATACCGAACATACATTTCACGGAAAGACCTTGTAAATAATTCAACTGTTTAGCCATCAACAAGATTGGGAATCAAAGAGCCCTACAGCCCAAGGAGGAGGCATTAAAGAGCCATAGCAAACACAGCTGTAATTCTGCTCAGAGAGTTAACACAGACACATAAACAGCAGGTCAATGAGAGCAGCCACATACCAGAATGTGAATGATCTCCTCTGGCTTCCTGTCATCCACCGGAATTCCATTCACCTCCCTCAGCTCATCGCCCACGTGGATCAGGCCTGTAGCACAGACACCCGGCAGAGTCAGCGCACTGCACCTACACACACGGACGCACGCACAAAGTACACACACTCTATCTCACACACACACACACACACACACACACACACACACACACACACACACAATGTACGCACAGAAACATACAAATTACGTGCACGCACACACACACATACAAAGTACATACACACACTACGCACACACATGCACACACACAAAATCAGAAATGCACACAGAAAGTGCACACACTTGCATACACATGCACTAACACAAATACAGCACACACGCGGACACAACACAAAAGCATACAAATGCACTCGTGCAACATGCAAACATATACACATACACATACAGTACAATAAAATAAATATAACACACGTTATTACACAAAAAGAGTTGTTCTTCAGATGAAAATGTCAGCCCTTTGACCCTGGCAGTGTGTTCCAATAACTCCAACTGAACTCTGAAGCCGGTCAGCCTCTAATGAGCCTGTAAGATCTGGTCTCATGCCACGCAAGCCTGTGATGTCCATTACGCAAAGGATCTTCTATATCAAAGAGCCTGAAAGTAAATTCCATGGCTAGCCATAAGACGTTGTGAGACTTGGCTTGAGAGGTCACAGATTTAATTTGTGACAGTGATAAAGAGACAGAATATGGGGACAAGGACGTGAAGGAAGGGGGGTTGGGCAGGGGAGGACGGTGGGGCAGAGGAACTCACCGCTTCGGTCTGCAGCGCCTCCTCTCATTATTCGAGCGACCACTATGGCTCCCGTCTGCTCATCCCGCTTTATTGTGGCACCCTGCATGACATGCGCACACACACACACGCACACACAAACACAGAAACACAAGACAAATGGTGAGTTCGTAACCTGGACAAGGTGTAAAAATCCCCCCCCCACCCATACTATATTCATATCATATCAAGGTAACCATATCGACTGTTTCAACCAAAGTACATTTCAGTAGTACTTCTATAAACACTCAAAAACATTTTGAACATAGCGCTGGGTGAAATAATTCACACAAGGGCTGGACTACATAAAAAAAGGGTCTCAAGTTCTGCTGGCTTTACTCATTATTCACTACTCAATTTAGAAATTACAGCCATTTATTACATAGTACACAGACTTCGGAACTGAACTAGTTGATCATATTGACATACAAATAAAAGCCAGCAAACCATGTGGCCCTCCAGGACCAGGGAGGGAAAACCGCAGTTCTAGGTAGGAGTGTGAGGACTGAGAGAAAAATAAAAAATAAAAATAAAAAAAAATAATATAAACACACGCAAACATGCACACGCACGCACGCACGCACGCACGCACGCACGCACGCACGCACGCACGCACGCACGCACGCACGCACGCACGCACGCACGCACGCACGCACGCACGCACGCACGCACGCACGCACGCACGCACGCACGCACGCACGCACGCACGTGCACTCATTCCCACGCATGAACCGATGGTCTCAGCACCGTTCCCGGATCCAGACATTGGCGGGGGGACACAATTTCCCGTCCCGACCGGCCCGACAGGGTTCTGGAGCAACGCAGACACTGCAGCAGCGCCCGCACGTACGCGTCACAGCCAGAGCGCACCAGCGTGAGCCGTGCCAGGACCCTGCGGTCCTGACGGCCGCTGACAGGAACCGAGACGACGCCACGCCAACGCTGTCAACAGAACGGGACACTTCTGAAGGCCCAGCCAAAAAAAAAAACCTAACAGGAAAAAGAAGACAATGTCTGGACGACAGCCACCATATCCTGTACCGAGCTTCCATGATTGCAGCTTGGATTCGTGATCGAATTTTAAAGTAGATAAGAAAAAAAAAAAAAAAAACTTTAAATAAGACAAGAAGGGTATATTTTTGCTATGATTTCAATTACTAATAGTGTTCTTGTTATGGGTCAAATGAGGATACCGCATCAGGAGACATTCACTGCTTCATTTCAGGTTCAGGTTCAAGAAGAAGCCAACTCACTATCACTGCCACGCACTTCATGGAAAAACAGACCCCGACCCCCCTCCCTCATGTGAGGAGTTCACCTGCTTCTACAGCAGCAACGCAGGCCTGACTTCTGCTCCAGATGAAAGGAAAATTGCCAACACCAAGTGTGGGGGGGGTGGAGGGGGTTGTCAAAGGTCACGTCTCAAGAGCGCACCCGCTTTCTGGTTATTGTACCATCCTGTGGTTTCGATGACTTAACAGTGCATTACCTTCTCCTGCCTGGTCATATCTAATACCGTCCCATAACCATGCAAGGCCTTTTTCCCCCTCTCCGTTTCTTTTTTTCAAAAGCGATGATGAATTAAAGGCCGCTCCTGTCTGGAAGCGGAGCACCCACACACCTCACTGGAAGGTTCCAGGCCAACGTCTTAAAACGATTTCCAGTTAATCGAGTCATTATGTCAATTAAGCGGTAACCCGAGACCTTGGGTGGGAGGCAGAGCGGCGAGGCGGAGTCCCCGAGGGCCAACCGACCGACCTCTGCTTTGGCGGCGCGTCCCGAGTTTGTAATTTCTTCGGGCAGCTGATGCAACAGAGAACGTTCTAGATGGAAGACAATATTAAACGCTCCTGGCGGACGTCGACCTGCTGCGTTCTCATCTGAGGCTGGGGCTGCAGCAAGTTAGGAGAACAAACTCTGTGTGCTCCTGAGTGCAGTTCATAAAGTGTCGTAATTATTACAGTAGGAGACTTGTGCTTTTAAGTTTAGATTTATCATATATTACATTGACACACACACACACACACACACACACACACACACAGGATATTACAGGATCCACAAATCAAAGGGGTTCACACCGGCAGTGGGAGTCTCCAGAAAGTCTGGGTGCAATGTACATTCCTTCCTGCAAATGTTTACTCATGCATTTGTTACTTCTCTTTTCAATTGAAAAATTGTCGTCAGTGTGTTGCTTCACCGGTTCCAACATGATTCCACAACGGGAAAATATTCTCAACATGGTAAATATAATTATTAATGACCAAAACCACAACAACATAGTAGATTCCTCTCCTCTGTGTAGTGTCACTGCTTCTACAGTGCAGTAATGCAAGTATTTGGATAGTGACCTGATTTTTGTTGTTTTTTTTCTCTGTGCTCCAGCAAACAAACAGTTGCAATAAAACACTACATGGTTAAAGCATAGACTGAGCTTTAATTTGGATTATACATTAATATTGGGTGAATCATTACAACCCTTTTTATCCATAGTCCGCCCAACATTAAGGGACCAAATGTAATTGGACATATTAACACAAACTAAAATTAAGTCATGATATTCAATATTCTGTAATCCATGACTACTGCTGAAGTCTACGGCCCATAGACATCACCAGATGCTGTGTATCTTCCCTAGTGATGCTCTGTCAGGCCTGCAATGCAGCCCTCTTCAACTGTTTTGGTGGTTTGTCTATTTGTCTGGTCTTCAGTCTGGTCTTCAGCAAGTGAAATGCATGCTCAATTTGATTGAGGTCAGGTGATTGACTTGTCTAGTCAAGAATATTCTACTTTTTTGCCCGAAAAACGAATTGGTTACTTTGGCTGTATGTTTTGGATCATAGTTCTGCTGCATGATGAAACTTGGCCAATAAGTTTTGATGCATTTATTTCGTCATTCATACTGCAGGTGCTGCCAGCAGTGACATCATCAACGAACACAAGTGAGCCAGTTCCAGTGGCAGCCATACATGCCCAACCCATAACACTACCTCCACCATGTTTGACAGATGAGGGGGTGCTTTGGATCATGAGCTGTTCATTTTTTTCTCCAAGCTTTCCTCTTTCCATTACACTGGTACAGGTTGACATTAGTCTCATCTGTCCATAACACTTTGTTCCAGAACTTATGTTTTTGAATGTACGTTTTTGCAGTGTAACCAGGTCATTCTATTCTTCAGGCGTGCCAGGGGTTTGTATCTTGCGGTCAACCCTCGTGTTTATGCTGGTGTAGTCTTTTCTTGATGGACGTCTGACACGGATACGCCTACATGCTGGAGAGTGTTGTTGGTCTGTTCAACAGTTACAAATGGCTTATTCTTCATCATTTGAAGGTTTGCCATTGCTGAGCTCACCAGTGTGTCCTTGCTTCTTAACAACGTACCAAAACTTTGATTTTGACACACCTAATGTTTTGGCTATGTCTCCGATTGATCCTTCCAGATTTTTCAGCCTTATGATGGCCTACTTAGCTGCCATTGACACTTCTTTGGTCCTCAAGTTGAGGGACAACAACTGACTCCAAATGCACATGGCACTCCTATAATCAAATCTTTACCTTTTGTTAGCTATTTTATGCATGAACTAACGATGGAACTTAACACACCTGTCCAAGCAGCCAATTGTCCAATTACTTTCGGTATAAAAGAGCTGTAATTTGTACACGATTCACCCAATGTAATGTAATATGGATGTATAAACCCTCAAATTACCTTCACTTTAACCACAGTGATTGTATGTTTGCTGCATTACAGAGTGAGAACAACAAAAAAATGCATCACTGTCCAAATACGTATGCGCAGAGAGGATGGTGGTGCTTGGCACATGGCATGGGGCATGACCACATAGGAGAGCAGGCCAACGCGCCTTCCCATAACTGGGGAACAGAATAGCCGGAGCCAATGGCATGGCCCGTTTCCACCCATACAGACCATTAGGCCCGCTGAGGTCATTAAGCAGCGAAATGAGTGCAGCGGGCAATCTGCAATCAGGCAGTCGGCATTAAGATGGCAGGAGTTTGGGAGGGTTGGGGGAGGTGAAACGGTAAGTGATACAGGAGCAATAATAATGAAATAAGAATGGCTCAATAGCTGCTGGCAGGTTGCGGGGCCTGCTGGCTTGCAGGCCGTCTGAGAGAGAAAGAGAGAAATAGAGAGAGACAGAGAGAAAGAAAGAGAGAGAGTACAGACATACCCGGGGGATAGTCGCGGGTGTATGGAGACGCGAGGAGCGTCGGCAGACAAGCGTCCGGCTCGGGGAAGCCGATCTGGACAGTGTCAGTTAACGGACAGATACCTACGAGGAGAGGGGACCAGACAGGGCCAGGTTACAGAAGCTCTGTGCAGCTGTCGAGCTGCACTACGGAGAAACGGGTGATGGCTACATTTTTTTTTAGGGAGGAACATATTTGCGCACATCGCCCGAGCGTCGTTTCTTATTCCGCGTCCTGCTTGTAATCTCTCGTTATCACTCTCAGTCGGTCAGCCGGTCTGCAGGCTTGAGGCTAGGTGACCCTGGCGAGGCGGTCTTTCCAAACCTCAATGCTGACCGCTCTGAAGGCAAACATACTGCACGCACCCCTGCCACATCGTTAACTCTGATCGATCTGATCCACTTCATCACAGCTCTCTGGGGGAAAAGCTGTGCAGAGATATCGGATAACCACCCAACTCTCCAGCTCTCCAGCTCTGTTAAAACACTGAGAGAATGAGAGGCCACCAGACTGTATTTGTATGCTGCTTTTATCCAAAGCACTTTACAATTAATGCCTCTCATTCACACTCAGACACTCACACACTCACACAGGCTGCCATGAAAGGCAACGGCCAGCTCATCGGGAGCAATTGGGGGTTAGGTGTCCCTCTCAGGGACACTTTAACACACCCAGGGTAGGGGATTGAACCGGCCACCTTCTGACTGCCAGACGACCGCTCTTACCTCCTGAGCTAATGTCGCCCATACAACATATTAACCAGCTGATATACAACAGCTGGTGTGCCTTTAAGTCGACCCCCACATGTCAAAAACGTTCGTGAGCCTTGGCTAATTAGCACACCGTCCTGACCTGGTATCACCCCACCGAACACATACAAACACAGCGGCAGTAAAATAGCTCCAGTCAGAACCCTGCAGGCCGCTCAGGTACTCCTGGGCTCTGCCTGATTGCTCTGCTGCCTGGGGACCACAGCTGGGCACATGGAGCCCGTTCCTCCAGCCAGCCTCCATCTGTGACAGGACGGGTATAGCGGGGGGAGACTGGGACTCAGTGTCGGGGGCACCTGAAACAGGCAGACCAGACATGATCGATGTTTCCGTCTTTTAAGCCAGATAAGTGAGTCGCTCTCGGTCTCCTAATGCCAGACACCGCATGACCGTTGAGCAATAGCACCCCCTCCCCACAGCCCAAAATAGAACACCCCGCAGAACAGCTGTCGGAGAGAGAGAGCACAAGAGAGAAAGAGCCTTCAGAGCACTTTTTAAAAATAGACATTACTTAAAAGAGCAAGGCTCTCAGAAATTATATGTTGGAGACCGAATGCTCATCCTTATGGAATCAGGAGCACTTTTAGCCATTGGCGGTCAATTACTCATCAGTAAGATGATCTGGGGGCTGCTTTTCTCTGACATGATCAGGTCCATATGTACGCATTGCCCTGAGGACCTTTGCTGCATTTTTAACACATAAAATTGCTTCTGATTGTTACTGTAGACCCAGCCAAAAACTCAGCAGCTTAAGCTTCCCCGTGTGATGAGGAGTGGAGCAATATTCATCTCCATCAGGTCATAACTTTCCTGATGTGCAGCGCAAAAACAAGGGAGAAGTTTAAATGTGGGTAAGTACATGCTGACAAATGGCTCACGCTTTGCCTATTCCTTCACAGAAGTAAGATGAAAAGGGATGGAGAACCAACCTGGACTGCTAAGTTTTATAACACAGTTCCAAAAACGTTAATGGGAATTACCACAGTAACTGATGTTACAACTGCTGGATATTTGCATGGTAAAGTGCAATACAGCTACATAATACAGACTGATTTCTTAAATAACAGTTATTTCCTCTGGTTGTTTTAATTCCTGAGGTCCAGGGGGTTAAAATCAATGGTATAATGGATTCCACTAAGTACCAGGCAATTTTGTCTGGTTGACTTCACCACAAGGCTGAGACTTGGCTGTAGGTGAACTTTCCAGAAAAACAATGACACAAACATACCTCAAAATCCGCACAAAAATGGCACCGTGACAATAAATTCTATGTTCGGCAATGGCCATCTCAGGTGCCGGACAACAATCCAATCGAAAACCTCTGGCTTAAATCGAATAGGGTAGTTCATGTGCGCAAACACAAGAATGTGAAGGATCTTGGAAGGATGGAGAGGAATGGTCCAAAATCTCTCCAAATGTGTTCCTTAACCTCGTCAAGCATTACAGGAAAAGACTATGCTGTTATCCTTGCCAGAGTTGGATGCACCAAGTACTAAACGGGGGGTGCCAATAATTATGGAACCTTGATTATGGTAAAATCTATTTCTTTATTAAATTAATGTTTGATTTTGGATGGTTCCATTGAAACATTTATAAAGTACAGTATTTTTCAAGTTGGAATTTTTGAGTTTCTCAATCATTATATTGTTAAAGTAGTTTTTGTGCTTTGCCAGTGAGGGGTGCCAATAATTCTAGAGCCCACTGTATGTCAGCCTCTTATGTAGCAGTAATGGACTTCACCACTCAAATATGCTGCGGCTGTAATGTCAGTTACCGTGAAATTGCCCAAATGATACCGTTGAGCCCTACCCTGACGGGGTTTCACACCGTAGCCTACGGCGTGAAACCCCTTCAGATACACACACACTCCAACCAGGCCCGGGCGGCCTGCTGTACCACACACCAGATACGGATACCCCGCTCTGACGGAGGAAGCCCTGTGCCCAGGTCTAACGCAGCTGTGCAGCCCCTTTGACCGGGATATGGGTATTCCCATTGGGAACTGCCAGGGAAAACAAGCACGCGGATTAATTTCACACACTCTGCCCATAACCGTAACAGCCACTCAAAACATTGTCCCGAGAAGTATGTATGAAAAGATGTCATTTAACAAACATTACCTTCCTCTCTAAATTGAGATGGACAAGAAAAATAATTTGAGGGTTTGGTGAGCAGGGGGCAAAAAGCGGGTATTTAGACAAGAAGCCGTGAAAGAGGAAGAACATAACGAGGACGGCAAACGTTCTAGAAAACCGCACTGATTGGAGTTTAGGCGGGTCAAAAGGAACGCAGGTTCAGGTGAAATCATGTGGCCAGTAGTGCTTTGATCAGATGTTTAATTTATTTCCCCATTTATTCCAAACAAAGTTAATTTCTTACCCCATTTATTCCAAACCAAGCAGAATTTTTACATTTCTATAACCGATGCAAACATTGCTTCTCTCCTTCATCACATAAATTAGTCATTTTCCTTGACTAAATTGACCCTGTTTACTGTACATACAAACCTCAACATCCATCTTAAAGACTTCAGATACAGTATCATTTTGTACTTATGTTTTATTTTAATTTTTTTTTACAAATTGAAAGGCACTAATGTAGGGAAATAGTTTAAAGCCTTACAAACCTTTCTACAAGAGCTAACTTTTCACCAGAAGAGGCAAAAATCTTTCAGTCGTTTATCACGCTACCTAGTGTTGGAAGGGAACACTGGAAAGCAAACCAAAAGTGGGCTATAAATATGATTTTGCAATGTCTTCCTTAATAGTAAATAAACGGGAACATCAATTACTCAAAAAATAATGGCCTTTATTCATCATCATCAATGTGAACGACAATAAGAATAGCAGCATTTCCTGAAAATAGCTAATAAAAAAGGTTGTATTTGGATGTAGCATGCAATTGCTCCCCATACTACGTAATCACATTTTGATGAATACAGTCTCATGTGTAGATGGAAGAAGTGACTCCTCCACCTGGCCTGTGAAACTGAGTCACCTCACAGGAGGAAATGAAAAAAGACAGAGAAAGAGGTTGTCAGCTGAATCATTTTTACATTTAATTCCAAAACCGGTGGTGCTATCCCCTCCGGGTGACCTGTTGCATGTCTCTCTACCTGTTTCATTAGACAGCTTGTGATTGCCGCAATAAAATACTCCTCACAAAGTGGGTTCTAAAACGTCCTTCTTTATTTCTCTAACCCCTGTCCTAACTTGAGGTGTAATTAACATGTACTATGAGGAAAAAAGAAAATTGCAGGTCATTATCATGATAATTAGAAGGAAATTCCTGAAAGAAGCTGCCAGATACGGGTAAAATAGAGCAGGGTTTGAGACCGCCATTTTAATTTCATTTTCCTTTCCCCCAGAATTCTGTATTTGATAGAAGTTCAGTCATTACACACTCCCTGCAAAAACATACTTAGCAGCAGAGCACTGCTGTGTGCAGGGATGTGTGCGCGTCTGTGTGTGCACACACGCAAGACTCATTTGTGGTGTGTGTGTGTCTGTGTGGGATTTCATGAATTTGTGCGTTTGTGCTTTCATGTGTGCGTTTGTGTGTGCGAGGGTGTGTGTCTGTGGTCAGTGTGGGTGTCACATGATCTCAGCTTGAAAGGATCTTTCTTGAACGGCACTTCCGCTTTGTGGAGTGTTTGTGCAACGTGTTCTACATCTCTTCCTTTTAAGTGGTGACAATTTTTCATTAAAATGATCCCACCAAGAAATACCACTTTCAGACGTCATATCCCATTTCCAAAAGTGCTCTGGGAAACAGACAGCCCAAAGCAATTAATATTGCCACATGAAGCAACAATGTCCGCATTCATGGGCTGGCATGCACCGAGCATAACTGAAGGTCTGCTGGAGAACTGGGCAATGACGGATGAGGAAGGAAAAAATACACACAAGCGGCCGGTTTGGTGCAAAACATGAAAAACCGTGAAACCCATCTTTATGAAGCCCACCTTTGAGGGCCCATTCTAGAACCCCCCTATTTTAACCCCCCCCCCCCCCCCCAAAAAATAGAGGCATGATGCTTCATCTAAAATCTCTCTATAAAGACTGAGAAGGAAGCTAAGTGCATATGTGAGGACTTGTTGGGTTCTGTTAACACCCCCTGACCTCTACCTTACACCCTGCCCAAACTCCCTTGCCCACACCCGGCCCCCTACCCTGGTCCTCCTTCACAGCACGGCTTAGCTTAAATATTGCATGTTCACAAGCTCTGCCTTCTGTTCAGTGGTATGTGCACCCAAAGGGTTATATATTGGATAAGCTGAAAGGAGAGTTGAATTTCTCCAACAGCGCTGTCGATAATGCCCAGCTCTGAGAGTCCTTGCTGCAGTCCAGCGCGTCCCACCACGTTTGTTCTCACCAGTAGGTACAGCACTTGTGCGGTGAGAATAAAAGCCATCCCATCTGCACCAGCAAAGGAAAAACTACAGCCGAAGTCTGTGCATTCACCTGCGAGCCAGGGCTCAATACTGGCTTTATTTGCAGGTCTTTCAATGACGATTCTTTCGCCTTGTTTGGTATTCATTTAAACTAGCAGTTACTGTATTTCCAGTTCCAAAGTATTTTTAAACTACCCACACAGCATCTGGGTTTAAAGAAAACTCTAGAAACAAATGCATTAGTATCATTAGTTCTGCACAGGAGCAGACCGCTCACGTCAAGCCCTGCACCCGGGACACATCCTCCGAGCTTAGCTTCAGCATTAATCATCTGGAGCCTTAAAGTTCTCACACATGGTGCAGGATTAATGATACCTTTACGGCTCTTTTGAAGCACACGGCATCGCTGTTATAACAGCACATGCCCTTTGTCTTCTGATCTAATTTCCTGTTGTTTTCATTCCAGAAAAATTCACTAATACTGCACTTAATTCATCACAATAGAACAGAACACACATTTCGGACAACCTATGCTCAGCCCTGCTCAAGTTACAAATTTTCCTCAATTACTTTTCCAAAGAGACCAACTATTTCAAAATTTGCCTCAGAGTGTACTACCAATGTTCCTGCCGGATGCCAACATGATTTGTGCAACATGATTCAGCCAAGGCTTAACCCAGCCAACCCCTGTTATTGATATTCAGGTTAAATGGCAAGAATTAAAGGGTAACAGCCTCAATTATTAGACCATTTGCCCAAGATGGGTTTCCTTAACATTATCATCAACATAGTAGAAACGGCAGTTATAGGTTATCAGCAAGATCATGTACGGCACAATCAGTGAGGACACGTAAAGTAACTCAATCATATCCAGACTCCCAGACACAGATGCACATACAGATGTGAACTGGCTCAAAATGCGTGGAGCTAGACGTGTGGGGTCCGTGGAGAGCAGGAAAGAAATATCTGTCTCAAAGTGCTCGCCTACAAGTGAAAATCCTCTTCTAGTATAGGGTTTCACAGAAAAGACAGTATTTTAAGACCTGCCGTATATTAAATGAAAAAGTACAGATCAAAACAAGTCAAAATTGAAAGGAAAGAAGTTTTTTCAGCAGGGCCAAGGTGTGCAGCATCGATCAGCAGTGTCTAATGACCTTGATATATACTTGTGCCACTTTATTTCTTTAGTTTATTCTTTCATTTATAGTTTATTAGTTTATTGCTGAGGGCGCCCTGTAGCGTAGTAGTTAAGGTAAATGACTGGGACCCTCAAGGTCGGTGGTTCTAATCCCAGTGTAGCCACAATAAGATCCGCACAGCCGTTGGGCCCTTGGGCAAGGCCCTTAACCCTACATTGCTCCAGGGGAGGATTGTCTCCTGCTTAGTCTAATCAACTGTACGTCGCTCTGGATAAGAGCGTCTGCCAAATGCCAATAACGTAACGTAATGTAATGATAAGCTGTGCATGTCAATTCTGGTAGCTGTGACCATTATTAATCAGCTGACTGAATCCTTCTGATTCCTGTTCTTCTTTCAGGCAGGAGATGTCATTGTCATTGTCCCTCTCAGTCGTGCACAACTTGAAACCTTATCGGCCATCTATGGAGCAGCCACCCGGAAGATTTAATCACAGCCCACAGTTCCCTGCTCTCCCTCCAGTTCCTCATCCTCTTGTAAACCTGGATCACCCCAGATAACACTGCAACTTCTTGCTGCTCTTTCCGCTGCCTGTTCTTTCTCCCGAACACCCCGCCCGTCTGGCTATGGCACTCTTACTTACTCTCTTATTTATTTCAAAGTGTTGGGAATTCTCTGCTCTCCCCCTCTCTTATCTCTTCATCTCCTCCGCTGAATTTCATACAGTCTTGTTCTGCCCACCCACTTTCCACTGACCTACCTTCTCTTTCGAGTTCTCTCCCCTTACAGAGAAGTCAAAATCTCTCAGCTGCTGACATCACATCACTTCTTCTCCAGACAGTCCCACCCAGCATCCTCCCATTCACCTCCTTCAGGACCCTTCAGCTGTCCAGAATTAATGTCCAGGCTTTATACTCTGCTTGCTCTCTCAAACACTGGAACATACAGCATCTACTTAAGCATTTTATTTCCTGTCACAGAAGAGCCTTTTTGACCTGGTCCAGTCAGTCTTCAGGGCTGGTCACTCCACTGAGAATGCCCTCCACTCCAGCACTTCTTCCCTCTCACCATCCTAATCCTTTCTGCAGCTTTTAACACTGCAGCCCACAAGTTTGTTCTCTCCATTGGTTTCCTGGGATGGTGGCTTGTTTCATGCCTATGACTTTCTTACAGGGGTCTCCCAAAGATCCGGACTTGGCCCAATGAGACTATAGAGTCCTTCATCTGATGCAGTTTTTTTCTGAAGGAAAATTTGCATGTTGGGAGTCTGACGCCTTTTCTTTTGATTTGATCGGGGATTCACTGTAGTCAGCTGGCTTATGAAGACAGGGCATCCAGTCATCCAGGTTCTTTCAGAAATGAAATGAGAAATTTGCCTTCTCCCAGCAATCAAAACACACCATGCCACTTTACCCACAAAAACCTGTGAGGCCATCCAAGTCAGGGACATGCCAGAACAGAGGGTGTTCATGCCTTTTCATAAATGATCACACCCAGCAGAATGCACTGTAAGAGAGCCGCTAACACAAAGGCAAACAAACATCAAGCTCTCGAATCTGCTACTTACATCTGGGAAAGAAAGTCCAAATACCCCAAATGACTGGAACAGACACAACCACAGAGACTCTGAACATTCTGTAATGTTTACACATTATCTTTAGTTCAGCTTTAATCTATGCGGTGATCTTGTTGATTTATTCTTTGCCATTACAGATGTCCTTTATTTTTTTTACATTTTTTCCCCCTGAGATGCAGAGGAAAGATCTTGTCTCTTGGCTCCCCTCTCTCGGCGCAGGGGGACATTTCACTACCATCTCTCGCTCATCCTTCCTTCATTTCTTTGGCACTTAGCAGATTTGTCTACACTGTTCCTATTAGTCAGTCTGTTTGCAGACTTTTTATCATGGAAGGCAAATTTGCTATATTACATTGGACAGAAGTTGGTCTTTGTGCAACTCTGCGTAGTTTCATTTTGGGGGTTTTGTAATCCTATCCAAAATAACACATTCTTTTTTATTAAATATGTGGTTGCACTTGACTTTTTCTTTTGCTCATACAGTTTTTTTCCCTCACCCTTCCAAGAATCCACATGGATATGCCTGTTTTGAAACCTAATTATTTCATTGTCCTGATATTTGAGCTAATAAATTACACGGCTCTGGTTTCTGAAGGAGTGCAAGAGTTTGGGGGAAAGATCACGAAGATTAAGTTTTTCGGTTTGCAAAAATACAGCATGAAGTCACGGTCTGAAAAATGATAGCAATTAATCAGCGCTACCGAATACAATCCACTCAACTAATCACAATTAAGTTAATGGATGAGTCACTATGAGGGCCCAGAGCCCTAACCCTGGTCCCCCCAAAAACGTAGCCAAAACATTCATGGCTGTACAGCAAGAGCGGAAAGAAATTATACCGTTACTGTATCGGTGTCTTGTTAGGATGTCAACCATGAACGTTTCAGACTGATTAAATAAAATTGCAAGTTTAAAGGGCACATCAGAAACAATTTTTTGAAATGGGCCCTTTACAATTTGAGGTTTACTGGACATTTGTCCGGGAGGAACAAAACAAGAGAAAAAACAAAACAAAGAAAGGTATGCATGAATCGGAAGAGCAACTACAGCATGACCAATACCACTGTTTATAAAAATTGCGTATGTAATATTCTTTCAGTTTTCCTGACACCACACTACTCCCAGCACTGAATGTGAATAACCTCTTGAGGATAAGCCTTGCAAATGCATCATTAGTGGTGAGGCCAATCTCAGACGATGGCAGTGGACCAGCCAGTGGCCACAGCAGTGTTCCCAGAGAATGGTAGAGGGAAAGGCTGGCACTGCGTGAACCACACTGTGTATGGATTCCCCTTGTGTGGGACAATATCAAGGGCTGCGAGTTAAAAGGGGAAACACCAGAACTGCGAAGCACTGAGCTGTAACACACGAGTCTTCTGAAGGCCTCGGCTCTCTCATTACCAGAGGTGCTAGCACCCCCCGCCCCCCCGCCCAAACCCAACCGCATGAATAGCTTCGCCAAACGTGACACTCGGGAAGGAAGCGAACCCATAATCAGATTTTTTGGGATTTATCGTTTTGTTTTCACTCTCACGAACACGGCCCTGCACACAAAAATCCTCCCGCCGGTTAGCAAGCCCTCAATTAGGGAGACCGCGTTCAATTAGGCCGAAACCTCCGAGTGACCTTTTAGGCAGTCCCAGGGCAGCGCGACCACGCCGCTCACCACAGGAAATGTGGGGAGAGAGCGCGACTCCAGGCAGTCTCGCCCTTCCCCCACACCTGCCCCACCTACACCCCACTCTCCCCTCTCCCCTCTCCTCACCTTAGAAACCCCACTCTCACCCCCCCCCCCCCCCCCCCCTCTTCACACAGAACAATCTTGTGCTGCAGGGACACTGAGTGTTCCGTGAGAACGTGCAACCCAACAATTAAGACTGCCCGAGCTGTCTATCACATGATGGCTTTACAAGATGTGATATTACAGCAACTTTTCTGGCCGACTGAAGAAAAAACGGCGAGCGACTTCCACATGTACCAAGGCCGAAACCGAGAATTACATAGGTGTTCCTGATCTCCAAAAGTGTGGTCAGGAGAGGTGGGGCGTCTGGCAGACGGCTGAATATGGGCCTTTGGAAAACCGCAATGTGAAAGCAGAGCTGCTGAACACTGAAAGGTCTCTGAAGAGCCAGGAAGTCCAGAGACTTCCAGAGAAGAGGGAATCGTCCCAGGAGGAAAGGGTGGCATGTGCTTTTAAAAAAATTAGGTGTGTTCCTTGTGTGCTAACGGAGCCCTGTGATTGGGCCTGTGATGGGTTTCAGGGTATGCTGGGTGAGGAGAGAATGAAAGGAAGGGCAGGGCAGACACTGGGGTCACCTCTGGTGCTCGGACCATCTGTAGTGAATAGAGGAAGCAGTGAGGGAAACAGGATAGAGGAAGAAAGAGCATATGATTGAGAGGGAGGGGGAAGAGATGGAAAGAGGGATATAGTGAGAGAGAGAGGAAGAAAGAGAGAAGGAGACAGAGGGAGAGAGAGGGTGAGCCCCAGCTGACCACAGACAGGCGCCTGTTTGCCAGCAGGGCCGGTGGAATGCACGGCATGTAAAGAGTGGCCGCCCAGGAAAAGAGGATGAGGCGGAAAAAGAATGAAAGAGAGAGAGGGGAAAAAAATCAGGTGGACGGGCCAAGATGTTTTTGTTGTTGTTATTCCTGGCAAGGCCAGCGAGAACATGAGATAGGAGCGAAGACCAGTACGGTCAGACAGGAGGGAAAAAATGGACTTGAGGCACGCCAGACAGAGGCCATGCTGTGAGAAGACGGAGAGGGAGAGAGAATGAGAGAGAGAGAGAAAGAGAGATAGACAGATACAGCTCTGTGCCACAGGTGTTATGCTTCCCTAAGAACACATGGGTATTTCACCTCTAAGCTCCTGTAAACTGTGAACAGCCCCTTTGACCAGGCCGGGCTCCCACCTCTCCTCTCACTGCAGGGATGTGCTTCTGATAAAGGGATGACCTGAACCAACGTCCCCTCTCAGCATGCACAAACCAGAGTGGAACGCTCCGGTGCTCGAGACCAGGTCCAAAGGGAGTGGCCTCCTACGTCACTCGACCAGGTGAAATGAAGGGAAGGCAGGCCCCCGGTCTCGACAGGTGCCAGCAGCCAAACGCGCCCGAAAGCTGCTCCCACTCACCAGAGGCTCCTTGTTCTTCACCAGCCGGATGATCTTCACCGAGTCCTCGTCGTCGTCTATGTCGTCCGGCAGCGGCGGGAGCTCGGGTTCGTAACTCTTCTGAGCCACAGTGTCGTGGACAGACAACAGACCCTGCGGGGGGAGAGGGCAAGGCAAAACAAAATACATGAGTAAATATATAAGGACATTCAGTACCAGCACTGTTTTTCTGGAAGGCCTATCCAGGCTTAGGTCACAATGTGATCCCAGGGACATTTCTTCCAAGATGTTAAACACACAAGCCGAGTCTTTCATAAGTGTCCAAGCCACGCGGAGCCGAACAGCAAATTAGCAACGTCTAAACTGTTGCCATTAAAGTGATTAGCAATTGATGCGCCTGTATGCAAGTCTCTGAAAAGAGTTAATGTTTCATGTTTTAGCCTGTTTCGCAGTGATTACAGGCGGTCGCTCGGGCTATTTATAAATGCAAGAACATCCACAGAGGCCCGAATGAGCCCCATTAAAAGACATCTGCACAGGATCTTTCACGTTAGCAAAAAGCACTGAAATTCACTCAGAAACATTCACACTCCACAACAAAAGGCTGATTGTGCACGAAAATGGTCGCGTTCAACATTGTATTTTTGCAAACTTTTTAACAACTCGTAACGCGGGGCACTTGAGAAACATTTTTATATGATTTTAAAAAAGAAAAAACTATTTCAGGCACTTGCACCAAAGAACTGAGGGGGGAAAAAATAAAAGAAAACAAAGCAGGCCGTTTTATTACTTGGGAGCACGCTGCAATACTGCGTTCAAGATGTTACTAAGAGAGAACAGATGGGACAGGAGAGAAACAACTGGTGCGGCATGCCCAAACTCCACCGGGAGTCTACAGAACCAGGAGCAGGAGTAAACACCCATCTCCCATTCATCTTTATCAGTATCTGCCTGTGAGTCACTCCAAGGCCATAGCCACCATCTCCTCTCCCTTCCCAAACAGACCGGTTCCAACCACTGCGAGGAGGGGGGAAAAGCCCCCACAGGGCCAAGATACGTTCCGCCCGCCGAACAAAACCTTAGAGCATAAATATTTTCAGAAGCTTCACGGATTCCGCCCCACATTTCGTTTCTGTTTTTCTTTCTTTCTGTCTTTTTTTCACCCTGTTCCCCCATTTCTTTCCTGGTAGAAAAAGTGTTAAGTGGCACGGAATCCAGCGGTGAAGCGTATTTTTCTGAAAACATCGGCGGAATGAGAATACCGAGAGGTACCGAGCTGTGGCGTTTCCTGTGGCGGAGAGGAACACACGCGAGTTGGCCGGAACAGACCCCCCACCCCACCGCCCCCGGCGGTGCGGCCGTGTTACCCACCGCCCCGGCTCGCATATTTAAGCTGAATTAGGCTTCCTCCGAGCCACCAATCGCACCTTTCAACAGCTCGGCCCCCTGGGCCGGGCATAAACCCGCCGGGCGGCGGCTTTCATGTCCTGGAAGCTCCGCTCTCAACGACCTTCACCCCGTTAACCTCTCCATTTTCTCTTTCCCCCAGCTCATATCAATCAAGACCAATATCCTAACCTTTCAGCGTCTTATCGTCAATGTCTGCTGTTCACCCACTACCCCCAGGTTTGCCTTGTTCCCCTGGCGGCTAATAAAAGTGCAGCCAGTAATGGCTAGTAAAAACTCGAGATCACAAGCAATGAAAGGTAATAACGATTCCGAGATGTTAATAGGTAGCACATGGCCGAGGCCTGGCTCGTGGCTACCAACGCACGCGTTCGCAACTGCTTTTCCCCCCTTTCTCTCTCTCCCTCCCTTTTCCTTTTTTGAAGGTTGACAAGTTAACTGAGCCTGTTACGTCTAGAAGGCAGTGGGCTGGCCCTTTAATCAAATTGTGAGCTAATTTCCGCATAACAAATTAAGCTCTCGGAACGGTCGTGCTACTTGTTCAGGGGCGGGCAACAGCCAACAATCTGACTGTACGAGGTCTACGGTCCTACTTGAAACACGTGTTTATTTTCATTATGAAAAATTTGATCCTAGAAAAACAGATTGGCCAAGCTTGACAAAATAAACCGAGAACACATTCTTGGCATCGACATCTCAACAACAGCAGTCCATAATTCCAAAAATAATTTTTTTACCCGCTTCTTCTTGTACAAAAAAAATGCACCATAACCCCCATTCTTACACTCTGAAGACACCGTCAATGTGGTAAGTGATGTTGGACAGAGGCCTACAACGTCTGTGCCTTCAAGGAACAGCCAGCTGCCATAATGGGCACTTTCATCACTGTCAATATTAGTCTTTCTAAAGAGCTTAATATGGACAAAATTTGTTTTTTCATGTGCAAATCATAAAAGGGGGAGGAAAATGCTTAAGCCTTGATTTATGTCCCTGAAACGAGCGGATCATTTCAGCACTAATTGGGAGTGATACAGTTACTATCACACAGAGCAGCCATTCACGGCGGCCATCTGCTTGCGTTTTGCTCAGGGCTGATTTACACAGTCGCGTTCTGGTGTCAGGTGCCCTCAGAGAGGTCCGGGGCCATCAGTGATGTTTTTCCAGAGCCTCCAGCCTTCTCCCAAAACCTAAATCTAAGGCTTTTGTGGTAACAACCAGTCACATGGGAAGGCAGATGGGGCATGTACAGTAACGTTTGGGCTGAGTTTTTGCTGCTCCTAAAACGGTCTCTTGAAGAAGAAATCGACAACATTTAAATCAGGAGAAGAGAAGGATAAATTTAACAACTAAAAATAAGAACTAGTTCCATCTCCTACTTAAAATCGATTTGACTAATTTCCTCTTATCCTCTCTGCCAAATGCAGTGCAGTTTGATGCGACTCATCTTATCTTCTTCCCCCGAGAAATGGCATATGCCATGCAACAAGATACTCCGATTGAGTGCGTTTTGGCAGAGCGCGGCTTATTGTGACATGCCTCAGAACATGTTCTCTGAGTCTCCAGTTCAGGCACAACTCTTTAGTTTCCCCCAGCCTGACATGTGGAACGGTGGTGAAGAGGAGGACAGCCCCAGAGGGAATAACTGAAAAGCCAAACTAAAGAATACAACATATCACAATTTCTGATGAGCCATCAATAAACGAACCCCAGGGAAATGCGATGGTGTGAAAGAGAGTGGGTTTCATAGCGTGTGTGTGTGTGTGTCACACTCTGAGGTTAACTGCCACATGACTAAAATGTAAAATGTAAATGACTGAAGCAGTCTGTGTGAGTGGTTGCAGGCTGCTTCCTCACCTTGACGTGGGGTTTCTCCAGCAGTTTGAGAAGTTCTCCTATCTCAGCACTGACCTCCTTGTTCTGGAGCTCCTGCGTCACCTGAAGAGGTAGGTGGGATTGTGAGGGAGAGAAAGACAGAGAGAGAGAAAGAGAGACAATGAGCACCAGCTTTGCCCCTCCACACACCGTCACAACACAGCAGTCTTGGTTATGCGCCGTTTTCAAACAGAAGCCATCGTGACGGTCTGTGAGGAAAAACAGGCCATCAATCAGGGCTTGTCCCTGCTCTCGGGCTCTCTAGACTGATGGGCCGCGGGCCTAAGCAGGACAGAATGGCGGGGGGGATGAGTCCCTGGCTTGATTTATGGTGACCTGGTGGAGAGCGACCTGTGCGCAGACAAAGAGGCGACTGTGCGGGAACGGGACCAGAAAGGGTCCTACGCAGTGTGGGGCCAGTAGAACGCTTCTCCAGCGAGCGCTGGTGAGAATTCACATGGCCTCTCAGAGCTGTCCTGCGGGTGGGTGAGTGGTGGGGGGGGGGGGGGGGGAGTCAGCCAGGGTGGGAACACAGAACCATGTACACACACACACACACACACACACACACCACACTCACTTCACCCCCTGCTGACAGAGGCTGTCTGGGTCCGCTCAGCCAGAGCGAGGCTGCAGTGCGAGAGCAGCGGAGCCCGGCCCTGCCCTCAGTGAGCGCTGTGGAGCGTAATGGTGATGGATAAAGTGCTGATGTGCGGGGAGGATGTGGGGGTGACTAATGACCTCTGGGTGAGGTGAGAGAGCTGGGGGGGAGGGTTGGGGTGGGGAAGGTTACTGAAAAGCTCAGCTGTGGTTGGGAGGCTGTCATCCCATTCAACTACCACCCTCCTCCTCTCCCTACCCCAAATCTCCCAGTCCCCCCTGTATAGAGCACCTCCCTCAAGGAAGCACACACTTCTGTTCTGAAGACGTTTCTACTTATAGGTCGAATAGGCTCTTAACTGAATGATGATTGCTCCAGTTTGCACACATCCCATCGTTCCCCAACCACTCCATCAAATACAAGAGGCCACTGCTGCCAGCCCAAGCCAAGACCCAGAGGATTGTGAGGTTAGCGTGCCGATAGGCGGAATGGCGGCTAAACGATGACTGTATGGAAAATACAACATATTTTTAGCGCTAGTAGTGCTATGAGTTAAACGGCTGTCGGTCACCTTGAGCAAATAAAGTCACTTGCAAGTCAGCCTCGTCAACCTTGCAACGATTACCTGGAGACGGCCGTAATGTTCCACCCATTTATTGTCTTCTGTAAAGGCCCTTGTTTCAAAATGTGGGGCGGGGAGGCTGGTTAGGAAAAAACAAGGCTGTTTCCGACAAGGAGGCGCACGCAACTCACGGCACCTCGATAAAATCGCGCTTTCCGCTCTCGCCAGACGTGCAATCTCCTTCAATGCGCCTCTCCTGAAACGCACACCCTCAGCAGTGTGGCTTCGCGTGTTTGCTCAGCTAATCTACGGCCCCCTAACTCTGAATAATGCACATTCAGAGCTTAGTTTGCTTTTCCAGCAGGCCTCCAAACCAATTACTTTATTTAAGGCATAAATCAGTAGAAGGCTGCTCAATTTAAATTACAGATGTCTGTTCCAATAACACTTGAGACTGCATTACGGTGTGCGATTTCTTGCTCCGAGAAATGTCACAGGAGCAGAGTGAAAGGCCATCACGACTGGGGTGACGCATTTGTGGGAGAGCGCAGATCCCAACACTGGGGAACGGTGGGGTCAACTGCCTGGTCTTCACTGTGGTCGTCTTGCAGAGGCCGTCTGTGCAGGGCCCACACAGTAACTGTATCTGTATATGAATACCCAGAGAGCCTACTCACCCCCTCCCAAACAGCTCCGTCTGTAAATACACTCGCCATGAGCCCCATAGCCTTGGCTTCACTTGGGTTCAATTCTGGGTCATGTGCAGTTCATTTCTGTAGGCCTTCTGTAAATGGCAGTGGTGGTGGCACAATGCGTTTCCTCTCACCAGGGTAGGAGGTTCTCATCAGACGGACAGCCTGAGCTCTCGTGAAGTACGTTGTGCGGCCTACAGTGTGGAATTCACTGGAGCATGCACACTGCATCTGCAGTGCACACTGCATAGGTGCAGGTGGTGTAGATTTGATGTGAAGATGGGGATGATTGGAAAGAATCCCTAAGAATGAGAAATGGGAGGAGGCACTGAGCCTACTCTACCTGCCTTTACAAAATCTTCCTGTGGTACCTGGAAATGTGCCTGTGGTATTCTAGTGACTTCATTGTGGTACCACAGGACAAGCTAAGTATCGCGCTTTATGTACCACACATTTACCACACACTTCATTGCCTGTAGTAATGTAAACCTTGAGTGTGAGGTGGTTGCTAGGGGACTGCAAACTCAACCAACGTTATAAACTTCAGTTGCCTCCGCCGATATATTTTTTCAGTGAGTTTCTTTACAATTGCCTCTCCATTAACACAGAAATATTAGCAAGTAAACATAATTGTTGTGATGACAACGGACAGAGCCACTGTTCCAGCTGGCGTTTTGAGTGATGCTGGTGCAAGGGGCAGGGTGGTTTTGTTAAGTGGGACCGGTTCCTTAGCTGCTGCTCACAGTGTGCACTGATGTGTATCGCAGTGCCTTTCAGTGGAGGGAGGACAGAAGCGCAAAAGGTCTGTGAGTGCTCTATATTCAGACAATATTTTACAACCAAACATAAATTAAACCTGCATTACTGAAACTCTAAACTCAAATGCATTTGCGGCAAGAAGCCCTCTCAACCATTCGATATTAAAGCCGACTTCCACAAGTTCAGCCCGAGTGGTAATCCGATGCAAAGGAACACTTCGTAAAAATACGAGTGCTCTGAGTAATTGGTCGCTGAAACCAGGACGCTATTACTTTTTTTTTCTTTTTTACTTTGATAAAAACATTAAAAAATTTTACTCTGATACCAGATAATCCCTCTGTGAGATTATAAAAAACCTTTTTATGAGGGAAGTACAAATTTAACAGTGTAACACTGGAGTGAAAAAACAGCAGAGGACGGCAACAGTCCCAGAGAACTGCAAAAATGGGCACTTGCCATTGCCCATAGGGGGAAATGGAAGAGAGAGAACCATATAAGTGGATCTGGACTCTCTTCTTAGAAACTCGCTGGAACCCAAGGGACCTTGTCTGAACTCCATGGCCCTGTACACAGTTGACAAATCAGATCTATATCATATATATATCTATATCTCATGCATGTGGTTACACTTGATTTTCATGTGCTACATATCCAATTCTGAGCATTTAGCAAGAGATGGCATTTGTCCTCGTTGCACTCAGTGTTCCATCCAACCAGACAGCGGCTCGACAACAGGGTCGGGTCCTGTCTGCTCATTATGGGATGCCGTTTGTCAGTTGAACACTAGCGAAAGGAGAAGAAGCATGCTGGAGCGTTTACACTCAGATCAGACACCAGCGAATCTGACCCAGACTATCTCCAGATGCGATTTAAATTGGATTTGGACAAATCCAATCAGCATCCGGTTACTTGCGTTTACGCTGCAGTCATCAAATGCAAAACGTATCGCATTTCGCAATAAATTAAATGCACATCACACACAAAAAAGTGTACATGGGGTATGAGAGACAAGTTTTTCACAACGTGACTTTCCCCCGACGGTATTGCGGCAGGGCTGTGTGGTGAGATTCTGGGTCCGATGACCTCATTGTGGTGGGGCTCCAGGCCCATGACATCACATTTGAGAACTGAATGTTGTGGCGTGCCACCCTGATGACCTCACTATGACCTCACTGTGGAAGCTGCATGCATGGTGGGACTAGGCCGGGCCACAGTGATCTGGCAGTATGAAGAGAGGCTGGTCAGACCTGCATCTCCAGACACCAGCCCTGTCCCTCTCATCCAAGCTAAAAAGAACCAAAAGCCTTTCCTGAGTAATTATCTGGAAAGCACACTGCCAGCCAGCCCGGGGAAGCCAAAACGTTAACGTGTACACAGCTCTTCCTTTTCTCCACGTCATCCTCCCCCTCCCTCCCTTTCCCCTTCTCTACCGCTCCCCCTCTTCTCCTTTCTGATTCAGGACTAATTAAGATGATGTATTGCCGTGCTTAACATTAAATGAAGAGAAATACTCCGAAGCACTTTGATTACAATAAACAGACCCGGAGATTTAAACAAAACCACAGGTCATTAAGCCATCGGCTTTTTCCCGTTCCGTCTTCCAGATGAGCCCTCGGTTTATACAGGTGTGTCGGCAATACAGACGCATGTAGCGTTTTAACGGTCGGCGGGAGAAACAGAGACGGCTCTTCTCGGGGCTTATTTCATAATTCCACGGGTGGAAAGGGGGAAGAGGGGGGTAAAAATGTTGACATCGGGAAACGAACCGTTCCGTCAGGGTTGACGGTTGAGATAATTTATTTCTCGGTGTGCGATTGCCGTTCGGACGGGGAGGAAGGGGGTCGATAAATCACAGCGGGCGGCCTAGCTCAGGTAAAGTCACGACAGCTCTTTTGCGGATTTATTTATACGATGTGCTCCATTACTTTTGTTTTATCTGTCGTTCGTCTGGTCCTGTCAGCCTCCCCATGATGCCATCCATCTTTATTTCAGCAATGCATTTTTGGACTCTGTTGTTCGTCTGATGTAACCAGTGCGACCGTTGCATTGGCGTATTTCTGTATTTCTGATCGGTAGACGCTAAGATTTAACAGGGAGGTCGGTGAGTTCTTGAGTGGGGGATTATCAGTTTGTGATGCAGGGGTGTAAAGGCTAATATATGCTTTGGCAACAAATTGTCTGCGACGTGTTTGTGAAGAAAACTTTATGCAAATTTGACACTTTTGACGCCAAGCCGACCCTTTTGACACCAAGCCGACCCTTTTGAGCGTCGCCGACAGGTGTCCTGTACCTGCAGATTTTTGTAAGGTCGCAGACGCCCGTCAGAAGTGTTGCACAGTTGTGAATGGTTGACTGAAACCACAACAAAAGGTTGCCATAACGAGGATACTAGTTTACTACGAGGCAACCTGTTTTTTATGAATGATTGTTTAAATACAAATGGCTAGCCAGCAAAATGAATGGGTTTAAGGAGAAGTTAGTTGCTATAGTAACAAAGTGCACTGTCTCTGAACTATAAATGCAGAATGTCATCGGAAAACATTCTGTCTGTAGACACTTTTGTTGTACGACACTTTGTCGCTGAACCATAAATCAGCCTTAAGACTCCATCTTGCCTGGTTCAGAGGTGGAGAAGGGGGAGGGGGTAGCATCACACTGAAAGCTCATTTAACTCCACATGAGTGGGGGACAGAGAGAAGAGGGGAGAGGAGGTTACCTCGTGGGCCAGATTCCCAGCACTGTCCAGGATTGGAGGGGGGCTCTGATCCTCATACTTCTGCAGCCTCTCATGGATCTGAAAGGAGAGAACAGACCCCGGGTCAGTCCTGTGGGTGCACCAGCCAGTCCACTGGGGTGGAGAGGAGCGCTGTACAAACACCACAGCCAGGCTTCAGCACTGCCCCTCCAAAACAGCTCTGAGGGTAACCTATTACCCTATTCCCCAGACTCCTACAGACACACACAGACAGACCCAAAAACTCACTCACCCCTCTGCCTCCCAGTCCAGTACTAGGCTTTGCACTTGCCAAGAGAGACAAGAGGAGTGATTGTCCTTGCATCAAGATGGAAAGCAAATGCACATACACACACGTGCACGTGTACGCACAAGCACACGCACAACAGCACTGAAAGCTAGAGGGAATTGGATAGCCTGGCTGAGAGGGAAATCACAGCACACATATCTATTTTCACCCCTAAATTACATAAAGCAAGCTGCATACTCTCATCAGAGCAGCGGAGATGGCCAAACAGTGGTGAAACTGGGAACTGAAGATTCAGACCCAGACCCAAGACTTAGCCCACACTCCTGTGATGTCTTATAAACTACATTAAGATTCACGATAATTCTATACTATAAAAATACAAAGTTTAGAACAAACCAAGAACAACCAGAAACAGAATGAAAGGGAGATGACATTTAGAGCTTGTTAAACAGTTAAATATCTCATGAGACAGGGCTTTGATATTGTAGACTCCTGGAACTTCCAAGAGACACGGGTTTATCTCTGATAGTTCATTCACACTCCTGCATATCCCTTACATTTATGGAATTACAATGTTCTTAATCGATTCAGTACTAGCAAGCCAAAAAAGTTTACACTAAGTGCACAATGAAAGTGTATTTGCATCAATTTGAGGGGTTAGACTGAGAATGAAGAGCCATCAAGAAGTCCAGACATGGGGAGGGAGAGGCAGATGAGCAGGGGAAAGCACACGAGGAAGAAATGGAAGCTTCTGGAATACAGAAATCAGGATTTTCCCCTAACTGCCTGTCAGCACAGCCCTGCCGTCACCCATGGCTCAAGATATGAAACCTCTAAAACAGTGCAATGAAAGGCAATGTGGTTGCCATACTATAGATTTATTAAAACATTTTGGCATTGCACGAAGCTTGGCATCGCAAGAAGCTTAGCACTCCAAAAGGTTGGTTTCAAGACTTGATGCGTGGTGCCTCATAAAAGTTCAGTATTCCGTTGAGATCAGCGGATGCTACTTTGCCATTTTTAGGATTTTAGAGGCTTTAGGAATATTGGCTCGTACCTTTAAGTCCGTTAGCCTGTCAGGTAAAAGAGCGCGGTCATGAATTTCCAACCAGGGATCCGGCACATGAATTTACACTGCATTTGAAGGTGGTTGCGTGCTCTTACAATAGGATTAACAGTAGAGTACAAATACGCATGCATGTCTTAATTCATCATGACAGCGGTGCAAAGTTTCTTTCCAACACCTATTATTCTTTAATTTTATTGGAAAAAAACGGAACCACACCGAGTTATTTCTGGCTGTTTTGAATGTTTTTTCAAAAAATAAAAAAAGCAGTACCATCCAATGCAATAACTGAAATGTCCTAATATTATTAAAGTCTTTTGCCCATGAACAAAGAATCAACATAAACATAATTATTATTTAGTGTAGCACAAATACAGACTGAAGACTGACTGGAACTAATGAGAGCATCTCAGTTCACAACCAAAATTAGCATTTCACCGAGGTGTACACCGTTGAGATGGAAAATATGAAGGCTCCAAGCAAAATACATCTTATTGCAAAAGTTTCTTGCACTTTGGAAACACCAGAAAATGACAGATGTGCTTGCTTTTTTGAGAGGTCATGAACAAGCGCAACCCCCCGTATAAAGACTTCTTTGGCACTACTGAACTTGCAGAATGATGTGGACATACTTTCAAGGTCTACAATTTTAAAGCCTTCCCAAAGTACGTATGAGGTGTATTTAACACCGCATGTCATCATTCATAAAACATTGCATTTAATGGCACTTCTGAGACTGCAAATTGCAATCCATTGTATATAATAACTGACTAAATGTTTTTGCATGGTAAATTACATTGGCAGGGGCATAAGCACAGCACTGGAGTTCTCAGAAAAGAACTCTCCTGACAAAACCTTTTAGACCAGGGCTGCCCAGCCCTGTTCCTGGAAATCTAACAACCTGTAGGGTTTCACTCCAAGCCCAATAAAGCACACCTCATTCAAAAGCTAGAGAACTCGTTGGGCAGCTAATTGGGTTAAGGTTGTAATGAAAATGTACAGGACGGTAGATGTCCAGGAGCAGGGTTGGGAAGCCCTGTTTTAGACAAATTATGTAAAAAATTATGCTGTTCTGTGAAATAGCAGACATGGAAAGTAGAAACTTGATAACACAGTCTTAGGAACAGTGAGGAATGATGGGGGAACAGAAGGATAAAATGGAGGGACAATGACTGGCTGAGTCACCTGCCACACAGACGATTTAACTGCTGCGGTCTGAAAATAAAATTACACAGGACTACAGAAGAACGTGCCAGTGGCACCGAGAGACAAAGAGGAAAAAAACGAGGAGAGTGGAAAATGCGATGCTGACTGACAACCCAAAATGGAGGAGGACATACCGAGCACCGCTGACCTTTACGTGTGTATTATAAATACATGCATAAACAAATGACTAACGCTCAGGATTTTTAACTGTTGAACAAACACCCTGGATATCAGTGGACAGCATTTAAGAAGGCTTGTGAGATGTAGAGACTCATTTTAATTTCCTTAGAATATATATATATATATATATATATTTTTAATCAGCCGTGACCACTGTACATACTTTTACATACCACTAATACATCTTAAAAAATGGTGCAACTATGCTAGTTAGTTTCAAAACTATGCAATTTCATGACTGACATTTCCAGTTCCGCACAAAGGTCAGTTTTGTGATTCCTGTCTGTGATTCTGCAATTGCCTACAACCCAGGGCCCTAGAGAGCTGGACAAATTTCCCAAATAGTTGTGAGCAAATCGCGGGACCGGATTGATCTTCACGGGAAGAAACTGGATCGCAAAGAAAAAAGTAGGTTACTTCACATGCACCTACAGATGGATTCGTTCAAGAGAAATTGTGTTACATACACCTGTCTTCGAATGTCAAACACACGTTGCCTGCAGGAGCGGCCCAGGAGTTCAAATCTGCATGCAGAGGAGACCCAGCTCTGCGTTATAAAACACTAAAACATTAACTGTGTCAGTCTGTTAACCTGCAGAGCACGGTCAAGTCACTCACTTCATCAAAAGGGGCTTGTGCTTACCCTCGTGCAGGGCTGAGGGAGGAGAGAGGAAGAGAGGGAGGGAAAGGAGAAAGGGAGAGAGAATGAGTGAGAGAGAGAGAGAAATGGAGATGGGGAAAGAGCACACTTTTGGAAGCACCATAGAAGTGAGAGAGACCAAGTTTCCCCACTACAGCTGATGAAGCTCACCAGGGTTCATACCTTGTCTAAAAGTGCATACCCCTCACCACATCAGACCCTCAAAGGCTTCAGTCAACCGTCTTCACGACTCATCACAACCCCTTCGACTCAAGTTCGACCTCTGGTGGCGAAACGCGGATACTGTGTCCGACA
This sequence comes from Conger conger, assembly GCF_963514075.1. NCBI lineage: Eukaryota > Metazoa > Chordata > Actinopteri > Anguilliformes > Congridae > Conger > Conger conger. Next base: position 27,064,615 of record NC_083763.1, on the reverse strand, counting down.
GGCACGGGGACAGACACGGATACACAAAGCCAAATAAAATACCATCGAATGGAAGGGGGAAAAAAGACTCTTTACAGTAAAATGTCACCATATCTGAGCTGCAGTTCCAGAAAAAGACATCTGCTTTGGTAGTTCCAACCCCAGGTCTGGTTAGTTACTGTGGAATTTGTCTGAGCGAACGTGAGATTAAATGCTTATATTTACAGTTCGAGAAGTGGTCCAATAGACTGTTCCGTCTACCGAAGAATACATCCATCTGCCGAAGTCTTGCATTTAAAAGCCATTACCGTGCTTTACATATCATAGCGAGCATTCCACGAGCCCCTGGCGAGCGGTCTGCTGGCAGCACGTCCGCCGTGTCGCGGAAAAACCACCCTTCGCTGGAAGGCTGGGAGCCCGCGTGTAACATACGGGAAAACGGAGATCGACGTTTAAAGAATGCAACTGAAATCAAAGAGAAATTACTGAGAGGAGGTGGATCCGTATATACAAAGCTACTCGTCTTTAAAAAGGGACGTCACGTTGCACCTCGAGAAGTTTCTGCTTGAGGAACGAGCACTTCCTTTAGATCTACTTCAGGAATGGGAAATCACGACTGCTCTCTCAGGAAGAGCAAAGGGCCCCTTCCTCTCGCTCTCAACCTCATTATAAAGCAGGAGCGCATGAACTGTCAGTTAGTTGGCGATATCCAAAATACCCTAGCAGTATGCCTAAAATAAATACAACTGTAAAAAATATTACTTGGAAAATGTACATATCCATCACTCTTCAGCTTTTTCCAGTGGATAACGATCCCATATCCAGCCGGGAATTTAGCACAAAATGGCCGCTAAAATTGGATAACGGCGCACAGGTTTGAATCTAACCTCAACCGCCTCATTTAATATCCAGCTGCACAAATGGATAATACATAAAAATGTAAGTTATGTAAGCTGCCTTGGATGAGGGTGTCCGCGGAGCTAGGAAGTAATTATGCACAACTACTCAGTTCCGTCTGAATTTATGGCGGAGGCTAGGAGAGCAATTAAAAAAGAATCCGAGACGAGCTGTTTGTTTTCCGACCTTCGCCGTGAGTGGGAGTGATGGAGCGCGCCACATCGCGGCTGTCGTTCGACAGGAGGGGGCCGACCCTGCCTCCGTCGTCCTCTGCTGCCGCATCTGGAGGGCGAAGCTCACGCCCCTGCACCGTTTTCGGCCGGCCCCCTTTGCCTGGTCGACAGCTTACGGCCCTCCTCGTGCCTCTCCGGGGACCCCTGACACTGGGGTGGTGGGAGATGATGGAGGCTGAAGCCTGCTGAAGGCTTCTGTAAGAGGGGCGCAGAAACACCCCCCCGGATCCCTCCCAAAGCACCAAGGGTCTGGCAGAGGGGGCAGAGGCGAGCCCGGAGGGCGGGATTGGGTTTCTGAGCGGGGGCCACGGGAGCCCTGGTTAACGTCCTGACAAGAGCTCGGTCTGACCCTCTGGTGTCGTTTCCATCTGCCTCTGCGGAAAAGCGTATCCGGTGTCCAGAGCCTGGATTAGAATGGCTAATCCAGAACACCTCATTAAGCGGGGAGAGTGAGACTGAGAGAGGAGGAGGGAGGGAGAGAGAGTGAAGAGTGACAGCGGAGATGAGAGAAGGCTGGAGGGACGGAGATGAGAGATCGAGAGAAGGAGCACGGGACAGGGGGATAGAGAGAAGGACAGAGCGACAGAGGAGAGAAGAAAGGATAGTGGAGAGAGATATAAAAGGAATGAGGGACAGAGGAGACGGAGAGGAGGACAGAGCGACAGAGGAGAGCGAGCGAGAGAAGGTGAGAGGGACAGAGCGGAAAGAGAGAAGAGGAGGGAACGGCTGTCATAACTGAGAGACAGAGAGAGGGGACCGCGTTTTGAGCCAAACATTCCTGCAGAGCTGGGGGCGCTCCCCAAGGTCCACTGATCTCCTTCAAACTCTGCCAAGACGCCCGCCTCTCAGGGCGCACACACACCAGAGCAAAAGACCGTATTTCAAAACAAACCACCACCAACCGCCACCACCAGCTCCTTCCCCTCCGACTCGCAGGGCCAAAGTACGCAACCAGGCATAATGTTGCCACAGAGGCCGGCCATGGTGCTGCGAGGCACTGCATCCGGCGTTTTCCCATCAACAGCAGCGAAGCGCCACTGTGCCTATCCTTCCTGCCGTGCTACACAAACTCTCCCCAAAGACCGACGGCCTGTGGTCGATGAGAAAGGGCTTCCGGTTACAATACCGAAAATACGCAAATACGATAACCCTTTCTGAGGGGGAAATTTGGGGGGTTCCTTGTGTTTCTACTGGATTAACATGGAAAGTTGTGGTACAGTATGCTTGGTAAATGTGCCCTGTGTAAATGAGTGTGAGTTAGGAGCCGTCTGCAGAGAGGATGGAGAGAGCAGGCCCCCAGGTTCCAGTGACGGACGTGTCAGGGTCCATTTCGATATGGAGGGTTAAGAGTGGACAGGGCCCTGTCTTTACACTTCTGAGCAGGAGCGCGTTGATTTAGCATGGCAAAAAGAACTGCACACACGCATTCACACACTTACACATAGAGCAGATGGTACAGTGCCAAAACAGTTATAAGCTATAACCCCAACACAGCAAGCGAACACCTTCAGTATCATCTTCTCTTCCACTGAAATATTTCATATTCCATTTTATTAAATTTAACAACCATTTATTAGCATTTATTAGAAAGGCTGATCTAAATTATTTGAATGCCAGCTGATTGCAAATGAAAGTAAATATCGAAATGAAACTGCAGGGAACGGCTCAATTACTACAGGGAGTGAAAAGGACCCTGTCATCTACAAGGTCTTTGGAGGGGTCAAAGGTCATTCAGAGATTCAACTCCTTAAGCCTAGTACACAATATGCGTTGTGATGATGTCAGTTCAGTAAGTTAAGATAACCAATAAGATTTGGGTCATTCAGGAATTGCCAACAAAAAAAAAAGAAAAAAAAAGAAGAAAGAAACAGTTGGTTGCTTAAGGTTTCATGCAGGTTAGCGCTTTGACTAAGCTTGGTTGGATTAGATTTTTTAAAATTGGATCTTTCACAAAGTTTACTTTTCTTCTCATATTCTGTCATCTAAATTTTTTAACATGACGTCGGACAATTTCAAAAATAAGAAGAATTTAATTCTTTGAAGTATGAGCTTCATGGTCCCTCCACACTCTTAATTCACCGTTTGAAATCCACTTGAGAGCACCGCACCAGAAGAAACATTAAAACTGACGAAGACAAACTGGAAAAAAAGAAACTCTGAACTCAAATGTTTCACATTATTGCTTTTATCCAAATGAGAAATGAGCAGAGGGGGACTTTGGTTGCTCCTTAAACTGTTTTCGGCAAGTCCTGTTTTTGTGGAAATTTGTGGCCCTTGCACCAGTGTCACTGACGGATAGGAATCACTGCATGGTTCCGACATCACCACCGAGTCCAGGGGTGATGACAAAGTGCACTGCTGCTCTAGGTGCGTGCCAGCCCTACACCACAAACTGTGCCGTTGACCAATCATTATACGAGTAACCTGCTGTAACTAACTTGCTGTAAAAAATGTAATCACAGTTCGGCTTGTAATCACAGCTTCAATCTTCAGTAACGTTTCCCTTTTTGTCTACCAGGACCAAATGCAGGCCGTGGGACCTGGTCTGGTCTTCTGTTTGGACACAAACCACCAGGTACAGCACATGCACGCAAGAGAAAATGATTTTGTCCAAATCACAACAGGCTGTGAACCCCAGCCAGTCCACGCATTGCTGACCCCATTCTTCACTCAGTGGACCACCGTGCCATTTAAGGATGCATTTTCCTTTGGTCTCTACACAGTCCCCTCAGAAATCCATCTCAGGTCACAGAGGACTTTGCACAGAGACATACCTCGTCCGTCATCCCCTTGTCTCTCCGCTTGGAAAGGCCACTGAGAAGTGTTTGCTTGTGCACGCCAGGTACGGTCCCCCGATATTCACGCTTCTCCCCTGAACAGTTTTTTTATACACATCTGAAGACAGTGCAGCTCTACAAGCAATAACATATCGAAAAAATTCAAATAAATAAAAACGCGCGGACAGGAGTATTAGTCTCAAACCGTAAATAACATTCCTCATTTTCAATAAGATAAGAAAATAAATTCTCAGAAAAGCCACAGAAGGGATTGTGGGAGGCCGGAGAACAAGCCTCACACAGAAGGTACACGCGTACATTTATAGAGCGGCACAGACACGCGCGACCGCGAGGGTAACGGAAGGCTTTTTTCGGCCGCTGCGTGCCGAGGGCGGCGGGTTCGCAGGCCGCCCTTTTCCAAAAGCAGCCCGGGTCCGTTTGCTCTGGGTCCTGGAGGGACGAGGCGGGAAGGAGCGCGGCCGCGGCGAAACAATAAACAGCCGTGTCCACGGCGACCCCTGCGGGGGAGGCGCTAAGCCCGCTAACCGCAGGAGGTGAGGCTGCGCTCCCTCAGGTGGGGTCGTCTTTCCCGGCGACCGGAGAAACGCATTACCGCCCGGTCGCGGTGCGCGCCTTACGCAGCTCGGGGGATGGATCAGGCTGCCGCCCGAGGTGCCGGATAAGCTTTGGCCGGGCCACCGGGAGGGGGAGGCGAGGCGGGGAGGAACCGGCGGTTCTGCTCCGCGGTTCGGCGCGGGCGCCGGTCCAGCCTCCGTGCGGAAACACGGGAACACTGGAGGCTGCCCTGGGAAGCAGGTGTCTGGTGTTCGGGGGTGTTAGAAACAGCACCTGGCCCAGCTTGTGAACTCCTGACCTGGCCCTTACACTGCTCCCCGTCTGCCCTCCAGCCTGACAGAACAAGCAACCCCCCACCCCAGAGAAAAAACTAAAAACTGAACAATAACTAAGCGATGATGACCTACATAGAACTTACATTAGTCATTACATTCGTCATAAATTTTTCCGTTTTTCTTTCCCAGTTGCTTTCCTAGTAACTGTGTGGAATTCTGGGAATTACACTGAAATTCAATTAATATTCAGTACATATTTTGCTGCCAGAAGACCAAGGGACCAATCCTGAGGGGCTGATTTAACATCGCTGGGGTTATATAATTTACCTGACATTGTATCCATGGAGTTTACACAGGGGTCTGTGATAGCAACAGCTGACCTTGTCATAGCTTTATTTCCCATTTTTAATATTATTTATGTGGGTCCGGGCGTGTATGTTTGTCTGTGTGTGTTCTCCCCCCCCCCCCCCCCCAAACTTGCCCTGATGTAGAATTTCAGGCTAGTTCCACTGCAGCAGTCAAAACCAGCGTTGACAGAAACTTGGTCTCGGTGCCGAGCACCTGAAACAGGTGAAAATTAAACGCTGTATTATATTTCCTACCGCTTTTCGGAAAGCCAGCACAAAGTTGGCAGACGCTCCCGCAAGATGAGGAATGTATACGAAAAGCCCACTTTAAAACACTCATACTTTAATTGGAGAGGAAGACGGGGGGGAAGTATCCGTATCAATTCAATCGGCTGTCAGCTTTCATCGTGAAATTTGCAGTGCGTTTGAGCGGTCTGCTGTTACTTGGTAAAGGGAAGTGTGCTTTTAACAGCTACGCTCCATTACGTCCATTTCACCCTGGAACGTTCGATGGCACAACCTGATATTCAGAGAACGCATGGGGGGGTTGAAGGGGCTGGGCGTGTTTTGGGTTGTGTGACAGGTGGTGAAAGGAGATAGAATCGAAAGGAGCCGGGTCAGAGGCGGGGGTCTCCACAAACACCCCCCCACCCCCCACACCGATGCAGGATGCTCTACAGCTTCCAAGGTAAGGGCTGATGGCTTCCATATGAGCGGGTCTCCATTCAATCTGTCAGATTACGCTAATATTTTACTTTACCCTTGTCCCAGCCGGACCTGGGTTAAAAGAGTATTTGTTTTGAATACTCTGGTCTGGTCCCAGCACTCCCACCCAAACCGAAGCACCCCTGCCCCCCAAACCCAGCGCTCGTGCCAGGCCCATCGCCAGTGGCAACAGGGTAACATTAGCCGCATTATGAACACGAGCGGTCAGGTGAGGTAGGCACAGTCTACCTGCCTCAGTCTCCTGCAGCGGGCAACATTAATCGTCGCCAAACCCCCAACTTTCCAGACGGTAATTTTGCCAAGTAGGAAGCGGGAATAAATTATCTTGTCTTCCCTGAAGAGGAATGCACTCACCTCTGGGCAAGGCCGGTTTACCGATCACTCTTCTTTACTGGGGTGTATTTTACCCCACGGTAGCTTGGCTGCGCTACACTGCTTTAGATATTTATAGATTGCGGCAAGACACAACCCAGATGCGAGCCAGAGTGGCACTGATACAGATGCTGGAATGGAGTTGATACCGTTTAACAACCAAAAAAATGCCCGTCTGTGAACAATCTATGAGGGCTTTAACCTTTAGTATTTAATTGGATGTTCCCCTTGCCAAGCCGTTCGTAGTGTTTTAGGAGAAGACGAGGAGGGGAGAGCGGATTCCTCTGGCCCTTTTGGCGCATAATGCTGGCTTCTCTCTCTCAGACCCACAGCTGGCATTCCTACTGTTCCGGAAAGCTGTGTTCGCCTGTTGTCATCTGGTCTCAGACCCGACTAGCGTTGTCACGGTGTGAGATTTTCAATAACCTTTTATCGTGTGATACCTTAAAGAAATATCACAGTTTTATGGTATGATGCAGCCATTTATAAAACTAAAAGTAAAAATTTAAAGTGAAATTTATAATATCATTTATAAAAACAACCCTATCAGCAAATGGTACACTGCAGCTGCAGCTTCAGCTGGCATTATCAAGGTGTATCCAGGAATCTGACAATGTATGTGTAGCGTAATTGCTGTTACTAACAATAGGCTTAATGCTAACAAAAGTAATGAAAAACCCCATAGACGAGCTAGCGGAAATTAGTTTAATAAATAATTACTTCACGAACCAAATGAAACAAAATGATCATTTATGTCGCGTAAAGCATACATATATGGGCACGTCATAGATGGAGATATAATATATATAAATGTCAGTGGTGCAGAAGCCATCAGATCATACACTGTGAAACAACTCCAGAAGCGACCACCACCACCACCGCCCACCCATCCTACCTCAGCTGGTTGTGCGTGGTCTTGGGGTCCAGTGACAACCCTCCCCTTACCACCCCCCACCCCAGCATCCAGTACAGGATGGCCCATTAACCTTTGGTCATGCGTCCCACAGAAAACACATACAATCCATGTGGCGGAGGGAGAAACAGCGCTATTGTGCTCACGCGTGTGCATGTGTTTTGCATAAGAAGCGGTTACACATACACACAAAAGCCCTGTTTTGTGAGGACTCCAGATCAGGAAAGGACAAAAGCCTGTGGGAAAACATCAATCTCTACGCAGACCAAGTGAAACATGTATGATATGTACAGTACAGAACACCAGTTTTAAAATATAAGTAATTTTATTTGTCATTTGGGGAATGGGAGAAAGGCCCTGTGTCGACACTAGTACTGTCAAAATACTTAAATTCGGTATCGCAAAGCTGTGTCTAAACGACTCCACTCGCTCCATGCAGTTCACTGCGTAATTTATTTTTCATTTCAACGCCGTTTCTCATGACATTGGATACGGTGTATAGAAGCAGTTGCAAAGTCATTTTGAATTTGAAATGAAATGTTTTTGCCAACACAGCTAAAAAATTTGAATCGTGTTTTGAAAGCCGTGCGAAGCACGCCGAATACGGACAGGATAGTAAGAAGAAAAAGAATAGTATAAAATAAAAAGCATTTGGCCGTCTCATGTCCCAGCCGCAAGTCTCGTCTCAGGCTTTTTAAACCATTCCATAATTTTGAAGCATTAACATGCATGCACTGGCACAAAACAGACCCGGTATAGGTAAATTAATAAAGAAAATCTTTTGCACAATGGGAAATGGTTTGCATTTCGTGTCCCTCCCCCCTCAAAAGAATGACTTGAATCGAATCCACAAGCTGTTGTGTACTAACACGCAGCTCTTATTTCCAAATGGCTTACAGTTTACCCTCATAGCATTTGGCGCCTGCGACCGGTTGATAAGGAGATCCGCTACAACAACAACTAAAGCAGCACAGCTAAAGCAGCGCCCGGCTACTGCCGCGCCACCCTGGCACCGGTAACGCCGGGAAGAGCCGTTTCCAGGAGCCTCTTGCCCCTCTCTCCCCCCGCCCCGCTCCTCCGGTTGAGGGCAGACGCCATGTGTTTCGCTCATTAGCGGCGGACGCCAGAAAATAAAGCGATCGAGTGTGCTCATCTCTATATTTCTGGAACCGTCCGTTCTGACGGGGCCTGCCGACACCGCCCCGGCCCCCGGGATAAAGAGCCCTTGTGCGCGACGGAGGGGAGGGTAAACAGAGACGTAGAGCGAAGGAGAGGGAGGAGAGAGAACGTAAGGGAAACTGACAAGAGGGACACAAGACAAGAGGGGCAGACGGAGAGAAGAGACAGGGAGGGAGACGGAGAGATGGAGGGGGAGATTAGAAACGGGAGAGAAGGAGAGGGAGAAGTGAAGGAGGAGAGGGTTTACCTTGACCAGTGAGTGGAGGCTCTGCTCCCCGAACATGTCCTGCAGAAAGGCACAGTCCTCCGGGCTGCCCAGATGAGGCTGGAGCTGGGAGGGGAGAGTGACCAGCAGCTCGTACAGACCTGGGGAGGAAGAGGAGGAAGAGGAAACCAGGCAGTGAGCCCATTGAGGGTTTTTCTCCCACACACAAACATACACACACACACACACACACACGTGCACACATACTCACACTTATGCACACACACGGTCACAGAATTAAACAGATACGCAATCAGTCACGAACACACACACACAAAAACATGCCCACAAACATGCACGCACACACACACACACACACACACATACACACAGACCACGGCTCTCCGTCCACCTCTCACACTCACACTTTCTCTCAGACTGCACTTTTCTCTGACAGGACTCTCTTTCCCCAAACTGAGAATAGGTAAATGGATTAGGGCTGTGAGACCCTGACCGGACCAAGCACTGTGCCCTGAGTCACCCCCTTTCTTTCTCTGAGGATTTCCCAGTCCACAGTGCTAAGAGACAGGCCCGCCATCCCACAGTGGGCAGGTAATAACCCACGTCCTTTCACAGCCTCCACTTCCTCATATTGTTTCAGTCTTTCCTGTTGTTTCAGGAACTCTGCCATCACATAAAAATAAAAACGAGAGCAGCTCTCGTGCAGATTTACGCCTTTCCTGCAACACTCCGAAACAATTCAAGCTTTTTTACGGCCTTTTTCCACATAAAACCACCCATTTTAAATTGCACAGATACGGCACATGGTGTGACGTCAGAGGCTACGCTAACAGCGGTGTCAAGGCCTCGTGACGGATACATTGTTTGGCTGATAACAAAAGGCTGTGACGAGATCAAAGCAGAGTTCAGTTGTAAAATAACATGACTCACTTTTGCACATTTGCCCATTTACACCAAATTCCTGCAGTATGCTGCTAAAGAAAGAAAAAAAAAAACAGCCTGGGGCACAGATTGAAGCAATGATGAATTCTGGCATCGCCAAGTGTCTCCGGGCCATATGAAGATCTTTAAACAAACACTGGTAATAATGAATTCCATAGAGGCTTACTCCCGAGCTTAAAAGAATGGATTTCTTAATCCAATTTAAGGAGAAACAGACTAGGGCCGATGGTTCCAAGATTAGGGGGAACCCTACGAGGAAGCACTGATCGAGCAAGGGCGGGAGAGAGGCGGTTAAAGGGCGCAGCGAAGCTGCATCAGATAAGCCCGGCCCGTCCCCGGAGGTGTATTTAAACAGGGGAGGGGGAGATTAAAGGCAGATCCGCTTCGTGTGGAGCCAGGGGCCCGGGCCCAGCACGGGGTCCCCAGGAACCCCCTCGGCCCGGTTTCCATCAAAGGACCCCCACACCACAGGGGAGCCTCCTGCCCACAATGCACATCACTTCGCCCGCGCTCTCTGGGAAAACGGGTCTTCCTGTCGTCTGTACTCGACACTTGCTCCCAGGGGCGAGTTCGCTAATGCATTACCCCCCACCGCACAGCGATGAAATCTCTGGCCTGTGTTTGCTTGACGCTTGGCCCCGATTGGCTAAAAGGGAACTTTTGGCTCGAAGTTGATTGAACCGGCTGCTCACCTACAGTACAGAAGCGATATGAAATCGGACTGGAGCCAGGGAACCGCTCGTTACTTCACCAAGGGTTGTCGAAATAGCCGCTGCCGTAGGGACGACCCCAGTGGCTAAGATACATGACTGGGACCTGGAAGGTTGGTGGTTCAAGCCCTGGTATAGCCATGGTAAGATCTTGAGCCCTTGAGAAAGGCCCTTAAACCCACAGTGCTCCAGTGAGGATTGTCCCCTGTTCAGCATAATCAACTGCAAGTCACTCTTGATAAAAGTGTCAGCTAAATAATGCTGTTGGCATTCAGAGGCCTAGAGACAGCAGTGTGCGAGGGGGGGGGGGGGGGGGGGGGGGCAGGGAGGGGAACTGGGAGTGGCCCTCAGAAGGGGTGGTATCTGTCATCTGCAATAACCCGGTCAGACTACTCAACCCCAGGTCCGGCTGCAAGGCATCTGGTCCCCTCATTAATTTACAAGCTGGAAATTTGAATAACATGTCATATTAAAAAAGATTTAAAGGACACAGGATGATGTTAAGGGAGGGAGATGTGGAAAAACCATCACGGCTCCAGACCCTCGTAAGAGCCTATAGCAGGGCCCCGGCCGTCCACTGTCACACCCCCTTCACCCCCCCTACACCGCCATGAACCACCTCCCCAAAACACTCCCCTCCCCCCTGACCGGCTTGTCACCCACCAGGCCCGGCAGAGCACTTGTTCCATACATTTGGAAAATTTCGAATAACTTGTTTTTACATTTTATTTTAATGCCTCTGTATGGGGAAGATATCAATCGTGGATCTGAGGTTTAAATGTCAGGACAGGACAGCACTGTGCTCCAGTTGGGCAACCTGACAGACCAGGCTCACCGTGACATTTAACACGGCCTAACTGTCAGGGTGTAGCGCTGTCTCTGAATTCACCACGGCACCGGTTTCTGCCCGCTACTGCGAGTTGTCCACCACAGATGAGTGCCGTTAAAAGGAGCCGCAATATGGAGAATGGAGAATGCAGGGCTGGGCCTTGCTTTACCCATGCGGAGTGTGTAATCACGCTTACATCACCTCCTGTGGACAGTGCAGGGAAAACACATCAGCATAATGAGCTCTTCCGCCCCCCACACCACTGATGGCCTTCTCAGATCCTCCGGTACAGGTCCTCTAACAGGCTACTTCAATGAGTTTTACACACAGAAACAGAGAAACAGGGCGAGGGAGAGAGAGGGAATGCAGAGAAAGGGAGGGAGAAAGAATAAATGAAATGGACAGGGCCAGAGGAGGAAGTGACAGGGCCAGAGGAGGAAGTGACAGGGCCAGAGGAGGAAGTGACAGGGCCAGAGGAGGAAGTGACAGGGCCAGAGGAGGAAGTGACGGGGCCAGAGGAGGAAGTGACAGGGCCAGAGGAGGAAGTGACAGGGCCAGAGGAGGAAGTGACAGGGCCAGAGGAGGAAGTGACAGGGCCAGAGGAGGAAGTGACGGGGCCAGAGGAGGAAGTGACAGGGCCAGAGGAGGAAGTGACAGGGCCAGAGGAGGAAGTGACAGGGCCAGAGGAGGAAGTGACAGGGCCAGAGGAGGAAGTGGCAGGGACAGGCTCGCCCCTGACCACAGGGAGGCCTTGTTTCCTCTCAGCTCGGCTCCTGACATCACGTCTTTACAGCACCGCACCATATTTCCAAGCCTCAGCCTGCGACCACTGTCATTGTAAAAGTGAAGTACACAGTCCAGCACAATGAAGGACAGTACTGCTCTGGGGGGGGGGGGGGGACCTGCCATCTCCAGGAGTGCAATGTAAACCATTTTACATGGTTTCTTCCATTTGCATTACTTGACAAAACAAATGTCTTTTATTACATCGTTTGTTGGGTGTCCACATGAAGAGAGCTGTCACTTCCGCTTCCCTGTTAAGTCTCCAGACACCAGATACACCCATAAATTTGCCCTCTACTCTTCACTGCAATAAGTCAGAATTGGTTTATGATCACAATATAACCTCTCAAAGCATGTTCTGGTGACGGTCTTGGGCCATTGAGACCGTGAGCATCTTTACAGTGATGTTTTTCATCTGTGTTGGAGATTAGCTTAATGTACACACTAAAGTGATGCCGGTCACGAGAGGAGGTTCACCCTTGGCTCTATTAAGATGAAGGGCCAGGGATCGCCCACTGTTCTGAAGAAGCAGCCGTTTAGCTCCTCTGTCTGTCAACACAGTTGGTTGACTGGAAATGCAAAATGCTAATGGCACTCACTTAGCAAAACTGTGAATAAAACATGCAGTACAATAATAATACTAGATACAAGACAAATATGTATTCAAATTTAACACTGAAGAGTTAATATACCATTATAAATTACGCAAATTCAGTTTCAGAACATAAAAAGATTGCTCATGATAAATTAGTGTCTGAACAAGACAGCAATCATTAGAAATCTGCACAGCAAAAGCACAATAATTAAAAGCAGTGGAGCTTAAAGTACAACAGTGTATTTCTCATCTGGCTCATTTACAGTGATCACATTTCTAACTTCCCGGACTGTTTTGCAAAATGAAATGGATGAATATAAAAAAATGACTTATTTAGTACTTTTAGTACATTTGTGCAACAATACCCTACAACAGGTGCACATAAATGTTCCTAAATCCCAAATTCATTTTTACTGGAGAACAAACATTTCCATTTTCAAAAGAATTTCCATCTTTATATGAACAAAAACAGGGTCGATAATGAGTCCGGACATATTTCTTAGACAAGCCCTGTGTAATGTACAATATGACAAATTTTTCTGAATTTCACAAATAGAACAATCCGCCCTGAACAGTATCCCCTCAACATTTAATATTTCTAACCAGAAAACTTTCATATCAATTTCACACAGTGTCTAGAGAAAATGAAACCGATTTATACTCGAGCGGCCTTGACTTTCCCTGTGCAGGTGCAGAAGGAATGATTTGACTTAACCAGATAATTACATACTGGATCTCGAACATATTAAGAGAATGATCTCCTCAGAGCTTTTCCAAAAACATTTGGATGTCTTGAGGGTCAATGTTTCAAACTTTTTTCTTCCAGAAAACATGTCACAGACAGTCAAACTTTGATAATAAATCTGATAAAAGAAACAAGTAAAAATGTAAAATGTAAGAAACGTGACTGCTAGACTCGATGGACGGAAAGGTCCCTCCCTAGTTCTTCACAGCTAAGACGGTGGTTACCAATTGACCCCTTTTAAACATTTATTGTGGCATCATGTCTTCTTGCATGTTTTTAATGTGTGTCCACTGTGTCAACTTCTTTTAAAGCAATAATTTTTAGCGCTGAAAAAAAATAAACCATCCAACAATGGGAGACTGACTTAAGGCTTGTTGACTTAAGGTATCAGTCATACTGATGGTGCATCTCTGAAGAGGTCCCTTTAAAACCATAAACACTGCATTCACAGCGGTCATGATGACCCATAACCACAGGGTGCTCACTGTGCTGTCCATATATATATATGGCTGGATTAAAAACATGTGATATACATTAATAAATAAATCGGTTTTTTTTCAGCTTGGATTTGGCCTTTTCCTCTTAGGTCCAGACAACCCTTCTCTGGACGCAGTTTCTCACATTGTTTGCGTCTTCCAGTAATTGCAGCACAATGCCTAGCATTTCTATTCCAAATTTCCAGCTTTATGGGAGGAAACAGTGAATTGTTAGATCGCCTTATGGAAAAATGACCCTACGAAGGCCATTCCTGGTACAAGCCACATTTCTCTAATCATACAGAACCTTTACTGCACGTCACCAAAAAAGAAAAAAACTACAAAGCAAAGGCCTTGAAATCAAATGTAGCTCACAAAGAGGTTCCAGGCTGAAGGCACTTATCAAAGCCTCTGGCTCGGGCCAAGCTTTTCAGAATGGATTTATTTATTTCTCGTGGTGCTATGATCAACCACTACTTCACTGGCCTCAAGTCTACCCAACAGTTCGTCACACACCTGTAGACTTCAAAAGAAGCTTTCACCACAAACTGAAAAGCAAAGGTTTGGCTAATGACCCTAATTGAATGCATGCACACTGCGTACCCTTACTGCAGTCGACGATACCCAAGTTCTCGGGCCAAACACATTCTTTTTGTTTTATGCTTTGCTCATGTCTATATCGGAGTTCTTTTCCTGGTGGCCAAAAAAGCTGAAAGTTTTGGTTCGCCGACTTCGAAAAGCTGACACTTCGCCTCTTGGACCGCCGGAGAGAGGTGGGACGAGCGTGTTGAGGACCCCCACAGTGGACCGCCGAAGCTAGCGCCAGGCTAGCCCCCCGGGCCCCTGGAGCGATGGGTTCAGGGGTGGGTTTCGGGTTGCTCTTCTCCAGATCTGGATAAATAACTATCCCCCTGGTCTGGGACAGGCTCCACCACTATAGACAAAACACAGGCCACAGCGAGGAGCCGGGCCCAACGACCTGCCACGTCCGTTTATCACAGAAACCCAGTCCCTCCTACGCACTCCGGCACAATGCACAAGGTCTCCGTTTCAGAAACATTGAGCAAATTCAAGGAAAACAACACCATCCAAAGCCCGCACGGTGCATTCACGTTGACAAAGCCACATGTTCCGTTTAAAACGCAAACAGAATATTCTAGAAAATGACAGGAGGAAAAAATATTAAAAGTTTCCGAAAGTTGCTTATTTTCGATCGTGTGTGCAACTGCCTTCAGAAACGAGCGTCTTGTTAATACAGTTATGGCCACTTTGTGCTGCAAAGTGTTCACGGTCCATATGCTGTGATGACCTATTTAGTTCTGTGTGTACTTTGGATGGGGACAGAAGAGGATATCACGGTCATCCCTTTAACAGTGCGCGCATATATAATTAAATAAATTTCCACCCCTTTTCTTTTTTTTTTCTCTCCCTCTCCCCAGTTTGCTAAAAAATGAAGTGGAAATTTTCATTCTGATGTAATTGGAAACAGGGACACTTTCCAGTGGCAACAAATTCTTGTGTTACAGCACTGTATTCCTATGGCGGGGAAGGCTCGTTCCTGGGAGGAGGACAAATGGCAGGGAATGGACGAAGTGCTCCCGTAGCGAACGCCGTGCTCGCGCCACGGATTCCAGATGCTCGGCATTCCTGACATCAGGATGGAAAAAGTTACCGTTGGTCTACAGAAATTCAATATGACCATTCTTGTCATATCCCTCATAGCTCCCGTTATTGGGCCGCGGGTCTGTGGAAGCAATAGGGCCCAGGCTTTCTTAAATGATAAAAAAGTAAGGATCCCTGCGTTCGGTTATCAGACCCGATTAGAAAAGCGTTAGTTTGTTTGAAACGAGTGGGAAGGGAGAGGATGCGGGCCAGAGGGGACTGCTGAAGGCGCAGGCTCTTCCATTAGAGGGCGTATCTGCAAAAGACGTTTGGGCTTCAAGGCTTCCCCCCGAAACTGAGCCCTCCCGTTTCGCTGTGCCCCCTGAATGATGAACACGGGGGCAGGCTTCATATTTTTACCGCTGCGCAGGGGGTGATAAACACATGCGATGCGCGCGCGCACGACACGGTAAAGTTTTATAGGGTTAATAAACGGCCGTTGGGAAGGTGGGGGTGGAGTGGGCCTGCAGCAAATGTCTTCCGTCTTTCCGTCGAGAGTTTCTACCGGGGCGCAGTGCGTAGTGCGGCCTACTTTTGAGCCGTATGAAAACCCCACTGTGTGAGCGGTGGTTTAACCCCCGGCCGTGGTGCATCCTGAGCCTTGCTCCCTTCTCTATCTGTTACTCTCTCAGCTTTCTACCTGTTTCTAATGCTTTTAAATACCGGGGGTATCCCTGAATGGTATCCCTCATTGGCTCGGTGCTTCAGCCATTGGCCGGATGGCTGAGAGAGCAGAGCATGTTCACACCACCGTTCCACAGCCACAGTGGGAATTAATACACACCATGATGGAAAAGTAGAAACCAAACAGCAGCTACAAGATTTGCATTCGCTGAGATGGTGCAAACCTTATGAAACAGTGCTGACCAGCAAAGCTGTAACAATGTGCGCATATTGGGGATTTGAGCCTGAGGCAAAGGGGTAGCCCCCTTGATGTCTGGTAAATGTAGGACGCTGTCAAAATAATGGGAGGTGTCTACTAAACCCAAGCCAGGGAGAGTGGAGCCTCTACTCATTCAATTCTGAGGTGGATGGTTCATCCATCCATCATCTTCACCCCACCTCCTTCCCCTGGCCTTCTCAACCCCTCAAGTTTTGAGCCTGTCCTTCCTGCCTGGGGACGCGAAGGAGAGGCAGACACATGGGAGCCATTCAGTCCCCTGAGGGGACAGCCTTCTCTGAGGCTGGCAAACACGCCCTCCCTGGCCTCGCTGGTCTCCTGGAGCCTCGGAGAAAACCACACCGTGAAGCGGAAAGCCACACGGACACCGTTTCGCAAACACATGGCGACCGATGGCAGAAAACAGATGGTGAACTGCGGACTGGGAACCACGAGAACACCGTGAGAACTGTCGCACACCCACAACCGCCCAACCCCCTCCCTCCTCCACCTTAAAGAAAGATTATTACTTTTAAATTAAATTTCATCCACCTCCTCCATTCTTCAAAAGGTCACTTGCTAAAGAATCCCTAACGATTCAAATAAATCCTAAAGGACTGGAAAACCTTTTGGGAAAATAAGGGTGGAGTTTAAATCCGTCCAAGACAGACAGCTTTCAGTCTGGCCCCAGGGACTAGCCTCTGTCTGTGAACGTCATCGGGAGTTTTCTTTTTGCATAACAAAAGTCTGCTGTTCCCAAGGAGAAACTAAAAACCCTTCATGAGGTTGGCGCTGGTCGACCTGAAAGACAAGGCAGTCGCGTTAAGGATGGTGCGTGTGAGGAGCCTGATAGCTGAACGTGTTTCCTGACCTTCTTGCGACCGTGGCCTGATTAGCTCTGGACCCGTTTCACAGCTAACACCAAACTGCTCGGAAAGATGTGAAATGAATGGCTGCGTGCGCATACCAGGTCCCGGGCGACAGGCCCAGGCTAACAAACCGTCAGGCACTGGGTTCAAAAATGAGCCCACAAGAGCAGCCCCATTCTGAAGTGGGTTTCTTCTCACTTTTCACAGTTTACACATATTTACAAGCAAGCTGTCAGCCAGTCCTATTAGCCAAAATCCAAAATATTTATTAGAACTAAAAAAAAATTTCTACAAAAAAAAACGGGGTGAACCAACCACCAAAAAGGTCTTTCCCACAGCCCCCTTGCTGATATTCTGAGGCCTACTTTTTTGTTTTTTTTCTATTTGGTTTCATTTATTAGATTTGCACAAAGATGCGTTCTGCAGTGAGTAGGGAACCAGAGAAATAACGGCATTCCTGCTGAGAGTGAATGCGGCGTCTCCCAGCTGGGCAACTGCGGTGCTGTACACCAGGGCTGTGTTTACTCTCAAAATATAGGCTTGGACATAATGAGCATTTTAATGAGATGCTTACATGTCATAGATAAAGTGCTGCCTGTAGAATTTTGAAGGGAAAATATTAGCATCAATAAGTCTGTAGCCCAGCTTAATATTGTTTGGTTTAATGGCTGCATTTGATCGACGTGAGCCCGGCTTGCCCGCTGGCATATCATCCGCTCTGAATGTGCCCACACAAACAGGCCTGTTTTCAGACAAGCTGACGGAGAGGCATAAAAGTGTCATTCACCTGCCGCTCGCAAACCCCAAATGAAATGTGTCCAGCCAGAAAACCTCCCAACAAAAACCATGCGCCAACAATCCAGCTTTGCAATGAAAAGTAGGTTTAACCATTCGTAGGCCAAGGGCATGGTTATTATAAATACAAAATATCATCTCCAAAATCTCTTGTTTTCTATCCAATTAAACTTATAGACAACCGTACTGTATGCACAGATGTGTAGGAGGGCAGAAAATGCATGAAGTGCATGTTTCCACTCTACAGAGATCCCGACACAAGACCACTCATTATATCTGTAATTCAGAAGTATGCACGCCCTTTCTAATTTCATGACTGTATATTTTATTACATTTGAATTTAAATTTTGAGGATGAAATTTAACATGGGAAGAGATAATGCCAAAATGAAAGAGGTAAAGTTAAAAATGAACATGAGACCGTTATGTTTGGCGATCTTATCGCCTGCAACTAGTAGCAAGATGACATTATATACATCACACTGACAGGCTAGCAGCAGCCAGTCTCACTGACTGTACAAAGTGGCAAGCATTCAATTTGTGAAAAAGCGTTGGATACAGTAAAGCGAGGGTGGCCAAAAAGGGGCCAGCTAGGTCAGTGTACATGAACCGAAAACTTACAGATAAATCACCAGCTATGTTAGGTCATCGGGCTAGTCGGAGCAGTTGTCAGAGATCTGTGCTGATACACCTTGATGGAGAGCAGGCCCATGTTTCAGCAAATACAAACATTTCATTTAAAACATGTTTTTTGTGATAAATATAAAGAGGCACACAGACATGCAGTATAAGCAGATGCATCTATGAATGCATTAATGTTAACAATGACTGTTAAACAGACACATGCACAGATTCCCATACCAACACTGACATACACACACTGAAACATTCAGACACATGCAGATACACGTGCAAATAAACCCAGAGATGTACACACACACACACACACACACACACACACCATATTATCCTTCAGAACTCATCAGCTGTCACCTTCTGATAACAAATGTACAGAGCCAAACTTTCTTTCAGAGAGCCACCTTCACGCAGAGCTAAACTTCATTCACCTTTCCTTCAGAACTACATTCATACAGAGCTAAACTTCATTCACCGTTGCCTCAAAGAGCTACCTTCACACAGAGCCAACCTTCATCAATCTTTCCTTCAAAGAGCTACCTCATATCCATATCCACACCTCTCCTACACAAAGCCAATTCACAGCCTATTCTGTGATACCACAGTGCTTTCAAGTATATTTCCTCACAGGAAGTAAAAAATGGAAAATCGTCAACCAGTGAACCTGCCTTGCATCATCCCCACCCTAAGCAACAGCACCGACACACAGGCCTTGATCTGGGCCGACGATAATGTTCAGGGCAACCAGGCTTGGTTGTGACCAGGCTATCGATGAGAAGGGTTACACGACAGGCCTACATGTTTCATCAGGAATGAAATTCATACTAGTAATTGCTTCGAATGACTATAATAGTAATCGACGGTCTGGCTTTTCACTTTGTCCACACAAATTTCCACAACGGGTACTTAATCACAGTCAGAACCCAAGCCCGGAGATGAACACATTCTTTATCCATCACATTTTCCTCCCGTTCATCTTTTCCTTTTTTTAATAATTCCCCCTTTTCTTCCTCTGTGTCGGGGTCGGGGTTTTGGGCAGAGATCGATATGTCTGAAGTGGTTAGCGGTTAAACGGGGGACTTGTCCAACTGAATCCGACCTCTCCCCCCCAACCCCCGAAACCATCCATCTGTCTGCATGTGGAAAAACCTTGAGCGTTCCTCTGACCTCACGCCCGCAGCAAGATGGCGGCGCTGCCTCAAATGCGCTCGCACAACGTGTGAACAATCCAGCGTCACAAAACGCCGCCCTATACTCCTCACTGCCCTCCAACAACTGGGCCTGTGTTGTCTGTTTAATCCATCACCCCTGCACTTTTACACCTGACTATAAAACTACTTACACAAGATGAGACTTAAGCTTTCATAATGTGTCAAGAGGCTATTGATTTTATTCATGTTTCTCATCTATGTGATTAAGAAATGTACACATTGTTTGGAGATTGCACATAGTCACCCCTGTCTTAATGCGTTCTGCAGAACACTTACAGATTCACCCTGGAAAACTAGTGTCCATTTTGTTCATCTTACACAACTAAAATACATCCAAGTTCAACATGATAATTACTTCATTGAAATTAGACATCTCTCGAAATAAACACTAGTCTTCATTTTGGTCATGTTATGCAGCTATTACTGTAATACTGTTTTACTCTTTACTGCATAGTGACAGGGTTAGTTGGAAAATGTTACACATACTTTTTATTCACTTGACATTTACAATTTTAATCTGACACTCAATTTTCTCAAGCACCACAAGAACAAAAAAATTGGCTCCATTTGCACAGTGTTACCAATATGAAGTACCAATTATGGTACAGTTAGAAATGCTCCGTAAAGTATTTAAAACTGCATTATTAATCGTTAAATCATATTGCTGACTGCCTGTTACAACATAAATATATGTTACTACATTTACGGAAACCTTATCTACTATTATCAATGCTGAACTGAAAGTCAACTGTGTTTATAACAAAGCATAATGAACTTAATGATTTATTACATATTAATAACAGCACCAAGATCTAATATCCGAAGACAAGAGCAATAGCTATCAATTGGATTAGTATAAAGTGCACGTGTATGAATACTGATAGTGGGCACTCTCTGTATGACTGATGTCCAGTCAGAGTATTTTATGTGACTGAAGTACATGAGTATTTATGTTGGAGCGATGTGCAACTGTAGCACTTCAATGTGACTGGAGTGCATGTGTTTTTCTGTACGAGTGATGTCCAGTCAGATTATTTTGTGTGACTGAAGTACCATGTGTATTTCTAGGAGTGAGTCATGTCCAATTGGAGCATTTCAGTGTAAGTGATGTCAAATCAGGGTATTTCAGTGTGAGTGAAGTACATGAGTATTACTGTATGACTGATGTCGAGAGCATTTTAGAGTGACATAAAGTTCAGAGCAGGCGGCCTGAGTTGCTACGAGAGTGTAAAAGTGTAGGAATGTGTTGGGCGTCAGTGTGTGTGAGGGCGCTGGACGTGGTGAGTTCAGTGTGTGTGTGCAGAAGTGGTGTGAGTCGCTGTGGGAGTGTAAAAGTGTAGGAATGTGTTGGGCGTCAGAGTGTGTAAGGGCGCTGGACGTGGTGAGTTGAGTGTGTGTGTGTGTGGAAGTGGTGTGAGTCGCTGTGGGAGTGTTTCGGTCGTTCAGTGGAAGGCCGTTACCCGGCCGTCTCCGACAGGAGAGAGGCCCGTTACGAGAGAAAACACAGGCCGCCCGAGCCCCGCGCTCCCAGGACAAACAAGGCGTCTTTCCAGGCCTTTCCGTACGCCCGCGGCGGTGGCTAACCGCGCTCACCTGTGTCATTTCCAGATCCGGTGGACAGGGCCGGCATGGTTCCCGCCTGTGGAATATCACACGGGAGCGTCTCGGAGTAGCGCCCGGAGCACCCGCAATCAGTTTTTGCTGGGACCGCCGCACCCCTGGCCAACAGCCGCCCCGCTGCCGAGTTATGCCATCGGCCACAGCTGCCTAGAGAGAACAAAAACAGGGTTTAGCCGCTCGGGAACGTGGCCTGGGCACTGGTGTGTTCGTGAATACCGCCGTCGGACGTGGACCCAAGCTTTCTGAGGCCTAGGCCAGAGCGCTCGACTTTACCTACAGGTGCGACTGGAAGCAGAGAGCGAAACGCAGACAGGCGCAGACCTCATACCAGTGAGGAATAGCGTCAACCGGTAAATAATGCGGATCTGCCGTTGACCTGCGACGGCGAGAGATTTGAAAGATAAAAGACTACACCTCTGGGACATATTTCAACTGCTTCGACTCTCCTCGTCCTCCTCCCTGTACACGACTTGGGGGCAATAAAGCAGGAGGGGAAAAACAGCTCGTCTGAGGATAATTGGAAGAAGATTCCTAGAACGTGAGTGTGCCGCTACAAGATACATTCACTCATTTGGGCTTCCAGGAATCTCAGACACAAAAGGCTGAAAAAAAAGGAAAGGGAGCAAAAGGCAAGGAAAACAGAGAATATATCAGCCAGTAGCAGGAGTCTCGTCTGCCGTGGGGAAATCCTGCGGGGCGGGTGGGGGTCAGCGACAGCCTCAGCTGTGTAACCTTTGACCTCTGCAGTCTGGCCAAATACTGCAGGTGGTGCTACTGTACAAGGGTTCGCAGGGCCTGGAGAGGCCCCCGCTTGACCCCACTGGAGCTCTTAATTCTTCACTGCCACTCCTGTTCCTGGCACCCCACTATTCTTTCCCTTTTTCATCCATTTTGAGAATCCCACATCACTGCCACCTCCGTGACACATCTCCGGTGCATTTCCTGAGGAATCTGAGCGGTTGTAAGCCTGGAATATTGAAGTAACTGCTCACTGGCCAATAACAATACCCCAAGCCTTTCTTCCACATGTACTGCTGTGATCCATTGACATGGACTCAACACTTAGCGCAGTGTGTAAGGTGACACTTCATTACCCTGAAAGCCAAACGAAGCTTTCAACTGTTACAATGGAAAAAGCACACAAACCAAAAATGACAGAAAAACATTACACTGAAATGACACTAAACTGAAATGACACACAAATATTTCACAAAAACATCACACAAACCTAAAAATCACACTAAAAATAATAATAATTGGGACAAAATAAAAAGGGGCTCTGCTGGACAAGGTTGTGGTGGTGGGTCAGTATTAGGCTGTGGTTGTGGTGGTGGGTCAGTGTTAGGTTGTGGTTGTGGTGGTGGGTCAATGTTAGGCTGTGGTTGTGGTGGTGGGTCAGTGTTAGGCTGTGGTTGTGGTGGTGGGTCAGTGTTAGGCTGTGGTTGTGGTGGTGGGTCAGTGTTAGGCTGTGGTTGTGGTGGTGGGTCAGTGTTAGGCTGTGGTTGTGGTGGTGGGTCAGTGTAGGCTGTGGTTGTGGTGGTGGGTCAGTGTTGTGGCGATGGTTGTGGTGGTGGGTCAGTGTTGTGGCGATGGTTGTGGTGGTGGGTCAGTGTTGTGGCTGTGGTTGTGGTGGTGGGTCAATGTTAGGCTGTGGTTGTGGTGGTGGGTCAGTGTTGTGGCGATGGTTGAGGTGGTGGGTCAGTGTTAGGCTGTGGTTGTGGTGGTGGGTCAGTGTTAGGCTGTGGTTGTGGTGGTGGGTCAGTGTTAGGCTGTGGTTGTGGTGGTGGGTCAGTGTAGGCTGTGGTTGTGGTGGTTGGTCAGTGTTGTGGCTGTGGTTGTGGTGGTGGGTCAGTGTTGTGGCGATGGTTGTGGTGGTGGGTCAGTGTTGTGGCGATGGTTGTGGTGGTGGGTCAGTGTTGTGGCTGTGGTTGTGGTGGTGGGTCAATGTTAGGCTGTGGTTGTGGTGGTGGGTCAGTGTTAGGCTGTGGTTGTGGTGGTGGGTCAGTGTTGTGGCGATGGTTGTGGTGGTGGGTCAGTGTTGTGGCGATGGTTGTAGTGGTGGGTCAGTGTTGTGGCTGTGGAGGTGGTGGTGGGTCAGTGTTAGGCTGTGGTTGTGGTGGTGGGTCAGTGTTGTGGCGTTGGCTGTAGTGGTGGGTCAGTGTTGTGGCTGTGAAGGTGGTGGTGGGTCAGTGTTAGGCTGTGGTTGTGGTGGTGGGTCAGTGTTGTGGCGATGGTTGTGGTGGTGGGTCAGTGTTAGGCTGTGGTTGTGGTGGTGGGTCAGTGTTGTGGCTGTGGTTGTGGTGGTGGGTCAGTGTTGTGGCGATGGTTGTGGTGGTGGGTCAGTGTTGTGGCGATGGTTGTGGTGGTGGGTCAGTGTTGTGGCTGTGGTTGTGGTGGTGGGTCAATGTTAGGCTGTGGTTGTGGTGGTGGGTCAGTGTTAGGCTGTGGTTGTGGTGGTGGGTCAGTGTTGTGGCGATGGTTGTGGTGGTGGGTCAGTGTTAGGCTGTGGTTGTGGTGGTGGGTCAGTGTTGTGGCGATGGTTGTGGTGGTGGGTCAGTGTTGTGGCGATGGTTGTGGTGGTGGGTCAATGTTAGGCTGTGGTTGTGGTGGTGGGTCAGTGTTGTGGCTGTGGAGGTGGGTCAGAGTTGTGGCTGCGGCTGTGGTGGTGGGTCAGTGTTGTGGCGGGGGCTGTGGTGGTGGGTCAGTGTTGTGGCTGTGGTGGTGGGCTTGATGCACACAATTTGATGATCAAACGCAGTGACTTGGCTCCATTTATCGCTGGCTCACCATGCCCTCAAACAGGCTCCTTTTTTGAAGCTGATTTCCGGGTCATGCTGAGAGACGGTGCTCAATAGCGCCACTGCAGTCGGGTCCAGTATCGGTCATTCAGGCCTGTTTTTAATGGAAAGTCAACGGTGCAATTGCGGTCAAAATACAAGTGAATAATTTCTTCCCACAAGAAAATGTAGTTGCAGTCAGCAATTCTTTGAGGACAAATCAGGGACAGATTACGTCATTTTCTCTACCAGGCTTAGTGGAGGAGCCGCATCGGCCACCCTGCTACACAGTCTCTGGCTCCAAATTGTACAACATGGTGGCGTCGGTAAAGTTGAATTCCTGGCCTTCAAAGGGTTTTTCACGAGCCCGTGCATAGTCAGTGGGTAATGTAAAGGGTACTTGGTCCGTATTTTTCTACAGTCTATGCCTCAGACTCAATAACTAGAACACACGCTGCTGGCGCAACACCGTCTCCCGCCGTCCCTCGCAGCTGTTAACGCCTGCGATGACGCCGGCGCTACATTGCACGCTGAGGGCTGGCGCCCGCTCGCGTGCTCACTCTCACGCTTCTCCAGGCTCTGTGTCACCACCTCCTCCATCATCCACCTGTCAAAGACCACCACCCCGCCAAACCACATCAGATGCCTCAGCTACTGCAGGAGGCTAGCTCTACAGCAATCACAACTGCATGACCTGAATGAGCCTACCTGCTGCTGTGTGTGAGTGTGTGTGTGAGTGTGTGCGTATGTGTACCTAGGGGAAATTTATGGTAGGTGCCATAGTTGCAATGCCGTGCCATATCTGTGTAATGTAAACAATTTGAGGGAGAAAGTATGTGGGTTAGCAAAGGCTACATGGACACTGATGACAAGGAACCACCAGGCAACAAATTAAACCACGCTGGGTGTTCACACAGAGTGGTGCTACTGTACTGTACTGTACTGTAAGTGTAGGTCTCAATGCAGACAAATGAAGAAGGGCAGAAGAGGATTGGGATGATTTTCTCTCTTTGGACCAAGGAATAAATTAGTGTGAATAACGGCAAAACACGTGCAGCTCGGCATTTGGCAACAAGAGGCAACAAGTAACATGGTACCATGGCTGAAGGATGAACTGATCCCTCACAGTGAGAGGGGAGAGAGAGGGAGGGAGGATGAGAGAGAAAGGGTGAGAGAGGGAGAGATTGATAGGGGGAGGGGGAGAGAGAGAGAGGATGAGAGAGGGGGTGAGGTGGTGAAGGTGAGACAGAGAGAGGGGGGGCTTCTGAAAGCAAGAAAGTTCCGGACACAAGTGCCCGTGGAGCAAACAGCTCCACACATTGTGTGATACTTCAGCCGTATGTGTACAAACACAGGCTCTGGAGCGTGAGTGGGGCCTGACCTAAGGTGGCACTACGCGACCAAGGAGAAGCAGAGAGACTCTCACCCGCCTCTCTCAGGGCGCCAGCGGGAAAGGGCAGAGAGCGCGCTCCCAAACCACACGCTACCACGAGAGGCGTTGTGACCCGCCACATCCGAACGGGAAGATCACAGGCTGGAGGAGCGACGAGAGAGAGGCACCGACCGCTGGGACGATGGGGGCCGAAAATAACCTCTGCGTTTGGTGGGAAACCCGCTCTTCGGCCCGGACAAAAGGGTTCTCGATGCCGTCTGGGACAGCCAAATCGAGAGGCTATCGCTGCTGTCGCTCCAAAAGTCTCAAACAAAGAGGGGTGGTCACGGATGGACAGACGAAGGGGGAGGGTTATCCTGCACTCTCTAAGCCAGCAGGCCTCTGTTGCACTCAACAACTTTAACCAACAAAAGGGCACGGCTACACGTTCACACAGCGCAGAATAGAGGACCGATTACATACATGTGTGCCATCGAACAGCAGGAGAGCGCGCGGCCAACACCAAAACCGCATCTAGAGTTCGCGCAGAGAGGCAGAGGCCGGGGAGGAGTCGGAGGACAGGGACGTTTTTGTCATAAGCGCGTGATCGCTATGACAGAGGGAGCCCAGGGATCGATTCGCCCGCCACGCACGAATACCAGCTGCCGCCGCAAACCTAGAGAGGGATTACCGAATATTCCTGAAATTGAACTTCGATCCATCTTTCCGCTCGAGGGGCCGCGGAAAGCTGCAGTATCGAGTGCGCCTCAGATGTTTACAGCACCCTCAAGACCTGTAACTGCTGGACCCGAAGAACCGCAGAAAAAGGGACCCAAACTGCACTATTCCAGCCATACCTGCCCGGCTCTAGTTTGCAGAGTTTTGGAGACACATCTGCAATGTGGAAAAAAAGCCTAGATAGCAATGAAAGGCATGAATATGGGAAATGCCGAATCGGTCAACCATTAGCCTCCTGTGGTGCTGCTGCCATCTAGTGGCCTTACAAGCAAACTGCAGTACCTGGCGTGATTCTCTCAAACCCATCTGTGCCTGAGGGACTCTTCTCAGTATGAAAGGAACGCACATTAGCAGACAGACACTGGACCCGTTCCGGTCCAATCTGTGCAA
Organism: Conger conger; assembly: GCF_963514075.1. NCBI lineage: Eukaryota > Metazoa > Chordata > Actinopteri > Anguilliformes > Congridae > Conger > Conger conger. The sequence continues at coordinate 27,038,086 of NC_083763.1, read as the reverse complement.
AACCCAAAGTATAATTATATTATTTTAAGAGAAAACAGCCAGGTGTACGGGTTATTTAGCTGACACTTTCATCCAAAGCAGTTACAGTTGATTAAACTAAGCAAGGGTCAATCACTCCAGGAGCAATGTGAGGATAAGGGCCTTACTCAATGGGCTCAACTGTACAGATCTTATTGTGCTTACACAGGAGTTTGAACCATAAACGTTCAGGGTCCCAGTCAAGCAAGGATATAGGCAGCCCCATTAATGAAAGGTATTAATTATTTTCGTTCTGAAAACAGTCTGGCCTCCGGTTCCCGTGTGGGTGGAACTTCCCAAATCCCAGCTGGCCACAGCCGGAGGAGCAGCCGCTGAAAAAACAGTCCGCTCACCCGACACCGAAACAAGCTCCCCGCTCCCCTTAGATCTCCTTAAACTAGAGAGGGCTCCGGAGCCACATAAATCTGCGGCCTCCTCCAGACGCACGGCTCGCAGGACGGAGCGATTCCCCCGAACGAGCCGAGGATTCAGACACCGCGCGGCGTCCAGCTGGAAGCGAGGGGGTGAGGAGTGGGATCCCAGCGCCGGGCGCGGAGAAGCGCAGCTGACGTTTTCCTGGCCTAAATGATTCCCCATAAGGTCTGCAGGCCTGTCCCCTGCCTACCGCAGTAACCGGAGAGGTGACCTCGGCCTGCTGTTAACAGACCGGGTTCTGCACCCGGCTGCCCACACAGGTTCAGGGGAAGGCGAAGGGTGGGAAGATGGAGAACTTGTTGTGCGCATGTGTGTGTGTGAGTGAGTGTGAGTGTGTGTGAGTGTGTATGTGTGTGCGCGTGTGAGTATATGTACGTGAGTGCACACCTATGTGTGCTTATGGGCGTGTGGTGGTGTGTCTATGTGCACGATGTGCGTGCGTGTGTGCGTGTGTGTGAGTATATGTACGTGAGTGAGTGTGTGTGTGTGAGTGTGTATGTGTGTGCGTGTGTGTGTGCGCGTGTGAGTATATGTACGTGAGTGCACACCTATGTGTGCTTATGGGCGTGTGGTGGTGTGTCTATGTGCACGATGTGCGTGCGTGCGTGGGTGTGTGTGAGTATATGTACGTGAGTGCACACCTATGTGTGTTCATTTGCATGTGGTATGCGCATGTACATGTGTTAGTGTTCAGTGTGTGCGTGTGTGCATGTGATGTGTATGTACACATGTGTATAAGTGTGGGAGTGCAGTGTGTGTGTGTGTGGGTCTTTCAGCGAACTTATCCCTGGTTATGGGTATGCACTTTGTTGTACGTCGCTCTGGATAAGAGCGTCTGCCAAATGCCAATAATGTAATGTAATGTATGTATGTGTGTGTGTGTGTGTGTGAAAGTGTGTGCTGACAGGGTATGTAAATGAGGCCGAATGACTTCTTCCCCAAAGGCACCGATACGGGCCATTTCCCAGGTTAAAAAAATAGAAACAAATAAATAAATAAAAGCCATACTCCATTTTACTCAATGGTGTTGACTCCTGCTCTCGCCTAGAGACTTTCCCCAATCTTGGTTTGATCAGCCATGTAGCACGGTCATTTCTACCCTCACAGTACAGAAATGCAATTACAGCCAATACATAATACGCATTACACCGGCTGCTCCTCTAAGCAAACCGTCACAGGCAAACCTTAATTATGGAGCCTCGCCAATATATATCCCCCATTTGGTGATTAGTCAGCATAGATTTGGAAACAAATGGAAAAGTGACATTTGACTCACAGCGCCCCCTCCTGGCCCCTCAGAGAAGGAGGGATTTGCAACACCACTTGTTTGGGTATTACAGGGCAGACCGTAGCCTAGCGGCTGAGGTAAATGACTGGGACCAGGAAGGTTGGTGGTTCAAGCCTTGGTGTAGCCATGATAAGATCCGCACAGCTGTTGGGCCCTTGAGCAAGGCCCTTAACCTCACATCGCTCCAGGGGAGGATTGTCTCCTGCTACGTCTACTCAACCGAATGTCGCTTCAGATAAAAGTGTCAGCTAAATAACTTTAATATAATATAACATTAGCATTCTCATGGAGAGTTCCTTCCACAGCTGTGTCCCCCCCCCACCCCTCACAGCCAGCAGTTCAACATTATTTAAATTCTGCAGAGCCACGTCTCTGAAGCAGAAATCTCGACGGCTCACAGTCCCGGGCCGTCGTCCGTAACTCACGGCTGAAGCGCTCTCTGTTATGGGAGGCATGCTGTGTCATTACAGCGCACGCGGTTTAAAGAGCGCACGGCTTTGTTTTCACACGTGCGCCACCGCATTGCAATAAAGCTTGCGGGGTGACGGAAAGAGTGCGCTCGTCCAGCCCAAATATTTGTGCTGTGATGCTGGTGTGCTGGGATGAGACTACTGGAAGAGAGGGGGATATGAGAGAGAGAGAGAAATAAGAGAGAGAAGGAGTGAGATAAGAGACAGAGAGGGATAGCAAGAGGGAGGGAGGGAGGGAGGGAGAGGGAGAGAAAGAAGAGATGGAGGGAGAGAGGGAGGGAGAGCAAGATAGAGGGAGAGATAAAGAGAAAGACAAGAGAAGGAGAGTGAGAGAGAAGAGACAGGGAGAGAGAAGGAGAGCAAGATAGAGGGAGAGAGAGCTAGAAAGAGAAAGTTAAGGAAAAAAGAGAAAGGGAGAGAGAATGAAATGGAAAGAGAGAGACAGAAGGTCCAAACTCTGCACAGTGCGGTCGGAGCTATTCAGGGGCAGAGCGCTGCATGGACGCTGCCAGGTTGGGAAAGTAAAACAGTACGGCCGTATTGTGATAAGAGCAGCAGAGGAGGAAGTGACAGGGCCAGAGGAGGAAGTGACAGGCTCGCCCCTGACCACAGGGAGGCCTTGTTTCCTCTCAGCTCGGCTCCTGACATCACGTCTTTATACCACCGCACCGTATTTCCAAAAAGACAGCCCTCATTATTAACCATGAGCAGGTTCAGGGCTGGATCTGATCAGATTGCGAACCTCCTGCCCCCTACAGACTCAATGGGAGGTCCTGCTTTGTCAGCAAGCCGGACCAATACTCGTAATTAAGGCCGGTGTTTTAGACTGAAGTCGCAGATATCATGCATTCTGAGATTTTGGGCTTTTTTTGGTACTTCCATTACATTTTGTATAATTTTTCTTGCCATTTTCCAATTTTGTCCACTTTTAGTGCTTTGCTTTCCATCATTTTTTTTGTTTGTTTTTTTTGTTTGTTTTCGATGCTAACAGTCAACACTGTACACTGTCATTTGTATAGGCAAACGCAATTTAACAACATTGCCTGAGAGAAACAAAGAGCGACAATGTACCGGAATGTGCTGGGAACAAAATTCCCATCATTATCAGTTGTAGCAGTCAGGGCAGTTTGACAGCCCAGTTTGACACTTCGATACAAGTTCTGTTAAATTAAAGGCAAAATGGCATGCTCTTTCCTTCTGTGATTAAATGCACCAACCTATCAATTCCACTCACAGGCTATCTGTTCTGGGCAGGCAGTTAGTGCCTATTGATTTCTTGTAAGTTCAAGCACTTGTTAAAGGCTGCAAATGTTATTTCAGCCGTTAATAGATCACTGCTGTGTATATTCATTAATGTAACTACTAAGTAATTAGAGTATTAACTCTGTGATTTCTTATGCTTTTTTCAGTTTTCTGTGAACTTGACTGACTTCAACCCATATTTTCAGGGACAAAGACCCAGCTTTACCCAGGAAGATCTGTAAACAGCAGCAGTGAGACAGAAAAGGGGGAGAGTAAACAAGATGGGGTTGAGAAGAGGAACATCATTTATAAAAAAAAAAAATAATATGTGGATGCCGAAGAAGAAGAATATTTTTTATTCATTGAACCACGGGAAAGAGTTATTCGAGAGTTTGTGGAAATTGTGCTCATTCTCTCTTTTGCCCATCAGATGGCACTAGCACTCCATAAACAGAACATGCGGATGACACAGGAAGCCTGAGCTGGTAATTTCCCTGGGGTGTGCATAGAAACCAATTAGCACAATCGGCTAGAATTTACAATGGCTCGTAAGATTTTGCAAGATTTCTTGTAAAAAGTTCCACTTATTACTGGCATAACAGTAACCCGTAATGAACTAACGCGGCGCTAATTGACGAAAACATAAAACACCTGCTCAAGCACGGCGGATTAAAAATTGGAAAAAATCGTCAGGTTGCTAAATCAATTCAGCTAGAGGCCGGGATGTATTTTCCATTTGTGGAGAATATAATGATGAATAAAAGCTTTCCTCGTCATTCACTCCTGGGGCTCAAATGTTACCGCGTCCAATCCCATTATTCTGGTAAATCCGCGCGCGGCGGTTGGATTTGTTTGCCAAGTGGCCTCCATTTTTAAGAGTTAGATTTATAGTACTGGCTTTCCTAAATAAACGATCTGGCCAGGACTGTAACAGATTGGTAACGGTCTGGGGTTGGAGCCTCCGACAGTAATTTGTAACACTGTAATTTAAATGTGAATTAAAACACCACTTAAAACAGGCAGAAAACTTTCCAACTCCGCAGCATAGCAGTGAGGTCATCTTTTAAGCCCCGAGGCCAATTTCCTTTAAATATAAATTAAGGAGAATATTTTATTATGTTTCATTCAATAATAACAGGGAAAAAGACAAACACGTCTCAAAAACAGTAATAAACCAAAAAAAAACTAAAGGTTAATGTACATTCCTGGTAATCAATATCAGCTGTATTAGACAGCAGATATTTCAGTAAATGGAGAGAGCAAAGCATATCACATTTAATCATGACCCCTTAAAAATAGAGTCGTTGACAATATTTGCCATCACCCCATTCTTAAATTAATATTATTATTTCAGGTTGTGTCTAAGATGTGGCTGTGTCCACAGCCTGTGCTCTAGAAGGTTTGAGCTCAGTTTCCACAGGCTACAGTTGGGCTAGCAGGTATGAGCTTCCTCAGCGTCCACAGGCTACTGTGGGGCTAGCATGTTTCAGCTTTCTCAGTGTCCACAGGCTACAGTGGGGCTAGCAGGTTTCAGCTTTCTCAGTGTCCACAGGCTACTGTTGGGCTAGCAGGTATGAGCTTCATCAGTGTCCACAGGCTACTGTGGGGCTAGCAGGTATGAGCGTCCTCAGTGTCCACAGGCTACTGTGGGGCTAGCATGTTTCAGCTTTCTCAGTGTCCACAGGCTACAGTTGGGCTAGCAGGTATGAGCTTTCTCAGTGTCCACAGGCTACTGTGGGGCTAGCAGGTTTTAGCTTCCTCAGTGTCCACAGGCTACTGTTGGGCTAGCAGGTATGAGCTTTCTCAGTGTCCACAGGCTACTGTGGGGCTAGCAGATTTTAGCTTCCTCAGTTTCCACAGGCTACTGTGGGGCTAGCAGGTTTGACATTTCTCAGTGTCCACAGGTTACTGTGGGACTAGCAGGTTTGACATCTCTCAGTGTCCACAGGCTACTGTGGGGCTAGCAGGTATGAGCTTTATCAGTTTCCACAGGCTACAGTTGGGCTAGCAGGTTTGACATTTCTCAGTATCCACAGGCTACTGTGGGGCTAGCAGGTTTGACATTTCTCAGTGTCCATGGGTTATTGTGGTGCTAGCTCTCTCCCACAACACTGCCTGACCTGAAGAGTAAAATGTTCATTGGCTTCCAGGCGAGTGCACTGTTTGTGAATGCGTCTGATTAATTTTCAGGTCCAAACAGGGATGGTGAAAAGGGATTTAAAAAGAGGTTAAATATGTAGCACTCTTTTAGCTCGAAATAAAACTATCACCCATCCCAGACATTAAACCAATGGTTTGCTCAAAATGGCCGATTTTACGGTTTCTGGATCAGTACTCCAGGGAACCATTCTCTAGGATCGCTGTGGAAGCATCGGGTTACCATCCGTTTAAAGTTGTTGCAAACTCTGCAGGAATAGCACAGCATCAACATTCACAGAAGGGGGACTGATCCAACACCACCACCGCTGTGACTGAAGTTCAGATTCAATCTAACCACAATGTGGTTTGCCCTTTCTGTGTGGCCTCTTTTTGCACTCCTTACAACGCACAATGAGTTTAGCTGTTGTCAACGGTTTTTTTTTGTGGTTTTTTTTTGTAAAAAAACAAACACGTTTTAAAAGTTTAAAGAAGGAACAATGAACAAACACATCTAACTAAAAAATTTTCTCACCGTTTAAAACAAAGCACACAGTGAGTACAGTCCTGCTACTCGTTTGAGAACTGGTTGTACGCTCTGCTTAAAAAAATAGAAATACCGGCTTGGCTGTCGCAGTTTGCCAGGCAACCTTGCTTGGGAAGCTTGGAGGAAGGAGGGTTATAGTACACAGTAACCACTAGGGGGCAAAGCTAACTGAATTCCATCACTCACAACCTTACCCCTCAACCACCTTTCTGCCAAAAAACAGACAGTCACGTCACTCATTTAATCCACCTCTCTCAACAGTGGCTTTCGTAGAGTCTCAATCGCACCGCACTCAGTCAACGATTTATGTCCAAAAATGAATGATCATGTGGGGTTATTTTCCAGTTCGACTACACTGTCTCAAACGGGTTTAGCCAGTGCAAGGCCAGGCCTGCAGGACATTCTTCACAAGTTTACCCACAGCGCAGAGCTGCGGAGTTGTAACGCTGGGCGAGAACTACAGAAGTCTCCACTTGTGCGGCGTGTACAGAGCAACATAATCAAACCAGTGGCCCGCTGTTCATCGAAACAGTATGGCATGAATGAGACATAAACTCCTCCTAGTTCCTGACACGTTCAAAGTCACTGCCAGAGAGCTAAGCTTAACGTAGAGAAAAAAACAAAGCACGCGCGTCCCCACCCTCGCTGGAAAAGGAAGGTGGAATTTGTGGATGAACAGGTTTCAATCAATGCTAACGTACAACACGGCTGGTGGCGACATTCACAGTAGCTGTAAAAGGCGCCGATGCAAATATTATTGCTTAAAGGTGCGGCAATTAAATGTGTATAGCCATTATTTTTTAATGCGTCATTCGGGCATGAAAGTATGAAATGCAACAGAACATAAAGCAACAAAGAAAGCACATTATCAAGTTCAGATTCGATCTAACCACAATGCGGGTTATCCTTTGTCTAGTCTGTGCCCTCTTTTTGCACTCATCTGTTTTAAAAGATCACTCCGAAATGAAAGCGAACAGGAGAACAAAACAAACAAAAAAACTAAAATAAGGAGGCACATTGTTTTCAATGCTTGTACAATGGATTAATTTAAGAAAAAACGTGTAACAACGTGTTTTTTGCCTCCTTATTTCAGAGACAGATTGTACACTTGAACACACAGCTATCTGTCCAACGCAGAAAGACTCGACGAGGGACGCCACTAACCTGGTCAGTCCTGAAACTCTGGCTCCGTCGGCAAGCCTCTGGCGCATCCCCCTCGTACCCTCGCCTTGTACCTCGCACCTATAGAGACACGGAGAGAGTTACATACGGCCCTGCACCTTTACCGCTCCGTTATCACACTCTTGAACACCAAAATATATCGACTATTCATTCAGTGCTTCCAAGACAGGCGCGAATGATTTATGTGCGCCTGCAGGTATATCTGTTCAACCGAGGGAGAAAATCTGTGCAGTAATTTCCTAAGATTTACTCAATCAACATGTTTAATATAATCATTAGTCATAATTATTAGAATAAACAATCTGCTTTGAAGATTTGAAGTGAATTGAAGGTGTTGAAGGAAGCTTATCAGTTAATTTAACTCTTAAAAATGAAAAATTAAAGGGGCAACAGGATTATTGGACCTGTTGATGATCAGAACTACACTACCAGCAACCCCTCTCAGCTGTAATTCTAAAGCCCTCTGGAAAAATTAATGGGGCAGCATGTATCCTAGCGGCTAAGGTGCAAGACTGGGCCCCGAAAGGTTGGTGGTTCAAACCCTGGTGTAGCCACGATCAGTGCAAGGCCCTTAACCACGCATTTCTCCAGGGTGGATTGTACCCTGCTTAGCCTAATCAAATGTAAGTCACTTTGGATAAAAGTGTCAGCTAAATAACTGTAATGTAATGTAATGAATGGTCACTACGGCGCTGCTGCCTCGGTTGCAACAACCAAAGTTCAACACTAGATGGAGTGGACTGCACACTACACATCCTGTATGTAGCACAACGCACGATGCACCAAAAAGGGGGAGAAATATATTTGACAAAGCGTAAGTGGCCGAACACCTGCTAATATTAGCGACACCTATGTTGACAGAACTGCTGCTAGGCCTTTTGTGTCGGTGGGATATTCAAAAGCACACAACACCAACGGCTCCAGTGGCACACAACAGCAACGGCACCACCAGAACCGCTGGGGGGGGGTGGCGACACGTCCCCCGGTGTCTGCCTCTCTGGCGGCTCGGCCTCAGCGAGTCAGTGACCTTGTCTACGAGCGGGCTCCGCCTCTCTGAGGGATGTGGTGAGTGGCCGTCTCTCGGAGCGGAGAGCTTTGTTATTCAAAGCCAAACGGGCCGAAAAGGACAGAGACTCCGTCGTCGCAGAGCTTCCAGAAAGCCGTACGTTTCTCCCCCCCCCGTCCCCGAACACTGCAGGGCTTTGTGTCCCGTCCCAGAAAGCACAGGAGTCCAGTCCACTGCTCTTTATCACGCCACTAAATTCTGCTGCCCCCTTTTTTGTCTTCCTGTCCTGGGTCCCTAAGGCACGGTTTTCACTTCTGCTAATGTGGCGGGGACTTAGGATGGGAAACAGGGGATAGGAGAGTAAAAAAAGCAACAACAAAGAAGCGCTTTGCCTTATTAAAATAACTCATTAAGTAGAAAGCATTCCGGATTAACGCCGAATGCCCGCTGTGATTCTGTTTCAGTGCCGCATTAGTGCCAAATCCTTTCCCAATGCATCCAGGCTGTGTGCGTGTGTCTGTGTGTGTGTGTGCGTCTGAGTGTGTCTGTGTGTGTGTTTCTGTCTGTGTGTGTTTGTGTATGTGCATCTCTGTGTGTGTCAGTGTGCGTGTGTGTATGCATGTCTGTGTGTCATTTCAATCAGAGCTCAGTATGGCCATAGTATGCTTCCCTCCCGAGTCTCCTCTATGACACACACACACACACACACACACGCACGCACACACACACAGACAGGTATCCAGGATAAACCCACACACTCCCTGATGTCATTTTCAACACCAGGTCCCCGTGTAACCCGAGCAAGTAAGCGCAAGCAAAAAAAAAAGTGTTCCCATGCATTGTACTGTATTATCCTGCATTATTCATTCACCAAAAACATGTGACAGCCATATCCAGGACACCTGTAGAGTGCAAGTGCACGGTGTACCCATGCCAGGTAAATCATTTACAACAGGGTTTCTACCAAAAACACTTCACATCAGCCCATGCTGCAGTTGGGCCTGTTTTAAAAGCCCATAATGCACAGGGCCTGCAGATGGGAGAGCCCCAGGCGGAGAGGACGAGCTCAGAAGATCTGTGAAGCATTACCAGATGCATAATTTATGTCCTGGCGTGAAGGACAGCTTTCACAGCAGCCCCGCTGTGCCTGACCTTCAGGGAATCATCAGCGGAAAACTGGAAGCACGGTTTCAAGCCCTTGACTGGTGCTAGCTTCAGCAGGGCCGATGTGCACACCGCCATGCCGTCAAATCACACGCTTTTGCACCCCCAAATGGCACACTCCTCTACACCCATGCTGCGCACTCCTGTAGTCTGGAGTTGATTCATGTTCTGCAAATGGCACACAGTCCTCTAGACACATTACTTTTTTTATATTTAGACATTAAAGGTCCATATTGTGGAAAAGAACATTTCCCTTGGCATTATAAAGAAGTTGTAGGTGCTATAAAAACGCTGAATGAATGAAACAAGCAGTCCCCAAAGAAATCCACACACTCCGTATGAAGAAAATATGCATTTATACGAGCCGTTTGGGCTTCTGTAACTTTATGCAGGGATGTGATTGGCCCTCCCAAAAAAAAAAGATCCTAATGAGACAGGGGTCCTTCCCAATAGACTATTGCTATTTAAAACTCATTTCCCACAATTTATTACATTTACGCTATATTGAAGTGATAGGGTGTGTTATTCTAAGTTTAGCACACCTCTACTATGTTATAATAACCCCAAATACATGAGCATTTCACTCCATTCTTTGTTTTTTGTTTCCATTAGAGATCTAAACATTTAGCCAGAGATGTTCACAATTGTCCTGTGAATGTCATGGGCTATCAGTCCTGGCACCCATGACTTTGTATTTACATGTAGGGACACAAAGTTACGGAATAATAATCACTCTGACCAAGTTGGGATTCTGAAAACATCAATCTGTGGATGGGTATATTAGTAGTAACCATGTAACTTTGTGTAATTACACAAAGTATTACTAGAACAAAGTATTAAAAAAAAGGGGGAAACATTAACATGCTCTGATTCCAAGGAAATCGGTGTAAACACAGTGTAACAAATATTGTAATTTGTCATTATCACATTGTACCTACATTGTTACAATGTTAACCCTAACCATATCCCTAGGTATTGGTATATGGTATATGTAGTCGTCAAACAATGTTACACCGTACTTTAATAATTGCACATTAACATAACACTGTAAATAAAATATATCAGCAGTATACCAGGTGGTTATATTTGTTATATTCCAACAGTTATGATGGCAAATATATATTATATATATCTATAAATCCACTATAAGTAATACCTAACATTCATATTTTATTACAAAACAGTAAAAACAAACATATTTAAATTGCAGTATTCTTGTTGCATTCATGTAGTCCAGTATGGAAATAGAAATCTTCATCTGCAGAAAGAGCGCTTTTACATCATCATCATAACAGAATGAAATATGGTTTCGGAATGCAGCTATACGTGGTTTTCAAACGCAACACTGATTTTATTCATTTCGATATACAGTATTTGCGAGTGGCCAGTCTCTGCTGCATGACCAGAAAAGAAATTGAACGTAAATTGAGAAAAATGTTTACGGACACAGGTAATTGATTTGGGTCTGAAAATACAGATTTTCATCTTAAAATGGAGGAATCACAGAGCACTGGAACAATAGTCAATTGCAGCTTGACTATGGCTGGTTGAAACACTGTGAGTGCCAAGTTGCTACGTAGCATTTGACAGTAACACACCCATCAGTAACCAGTGAAGCAGGTGCTAGCGAATGCTAATTACTCTTGTAGCTTCAGCACTTTCAAGCCCTGGGGGCTTGGATCATGAAGCAGAATTAACGTTACAGAGTTGCCTGGATAACTGTTACCATGTAAAACCCAGAACAGTCCTAAATCTGGAACATGGACTGGTGTAAAAAGCGGTGTTCTGGGGACACCGTGCCTTCCTCACTGGGCGGAGTGAGGTCACATAAGTTAGCATTCAACGGCACAACGTGGCGGCGGCTGTTTCGGCTGGGCCATTTCCTGTTGGATCAGGAGAAGCGGAGGGATCCAGAAAGTAACAAAGACACAATGGCGATGAGGCGGGAGCCTGGCGGGCAGAGGAGCGACTCTGCCACGGCCAGAAACGCCGGTCTGAGGGCAGGCCGCCGCAGCC
>NC_083763.1:25738420-25743420 GCF_963514075.1 Conger conger | reverse complement strand
GTTGCCGGAGTGACCGACCGCACCCCGGATGAGACGGCCCATCGAGAGCGAGGCAGAGATCTGTGGTACGTCACCTCGGGCGGGGCCCGCCCATCAACTTCCCGCGCACGGTCAGCTCCGCCAGGCCCACTGCTCCCCGTCTCTCACCCGGTTTCTCAGCGTCCGCAGTCAGCTTTTCAAATGCCTCGGCAGCACCGGCAGCGAGCTCGTCCCGGTTTTGATCTGACGCGCTACACTCGCCGCCTTCATCAGCAACTCGTACCTGTACTCGTTATCTGAAAATGAAGTTGCCAACCTGACACAGCTTTAGCTTTGGTCGTCGAAGACCGCCTCAGGTTCTATTTATGTACAAGTGAGAGTTCTCTGCTATCGAGTAGGAGCGATGGCAGCAGTTAATGGCGTCTGGCTCTATTGATTTATAATACATAATAACGGTAACCGGGAAAAAAAAGTTAAACAAAGGCCCTTTTTGTGGACGATTCTTTTTCGTGTCTCCCCGTTTTTTTTTTCTTCTCCCTCCCGGAGCTTTAATCTCTGTCCAAGTCCGTTCCGGTCCAGCTGCGGAAAGGTCACGGCGGGGTCGGGGGAAGACCTTAAATGGTGCGGCCGAACGCCACCGAGCTTAGGAATTTCACGGCTGGCGAAGCCGTCGCCTCGTCCGAGCCAAAAGAAAAGGAGCCAGAAGCGAGAAGAGAGAAAAACAGCGATCCGGCTCAAAAGTTTTCGGTTAACCTCAGGTTTAAACAATGCAGCCGGCAGCCGTTTCCTGCCGGGGGGGGGGGGGGGGGGGTGATGGGGAAACCCAGGGCGGGCAAGTTCATTCACCAAGGCGGAATGTTCTAGAGGTCCGTGGTTGGCGACCTCTAGGGTTGGGTCGATTGACTGCGGCCAGAGACGCACACCGCCTGCCGGACGGGGATCCGCCGTCGTAATCCTCGGGCTTTTCAAACGGGACCGTGGAGCGCACCGTTTATAATATCTCATTCCCACATCTAAACTGTTATCAAACATCTGCCGAGCGCTCGCCGCTCATTTGGCGACGACATCAGACAGCTCCTAACGTCCGCAACTGTCTGGAGTGTTTGAAAGATGATGACACTCTTCCGTTCGCAGGCCCAGGGGAAATGGAAAAACCCGGGGCTCATAAATCCGTTGAAAATTAAATAAAAACATTTACAAAGTGAATAAACCGTTCGGTGTCTCCCCCTTCCCCCGATCTCCTTTTTCTTATTTTCGTTTTCAATTTAGAGAATGTAAAACAAGTGGTGGTGTTGAAGTGTAATGCAGCGTTTCAAACCTAGGGCTGGAGAATATATAAGGTAAAAGAAAAGATTTATCGAGTGGATAAACCGTCTGCTGTGCTTTGCTTCCATTTTTATTTTTCCGGATTTTTCATTTGCTTTTCTCGATTTGCGGTAAGCGAAAGCTGGAGTGTTGATGAAGGTGTTGGCCCGCGGTCCTAGCTCTTAACGCTGAATACACAAGGCTGTTTATCCAGGACCCAGAGTCCGTGCAGCTGAGCCTCCTCTTCCCCTACGCCTCTCCGGGTGTTTAATTGGATTCCGAGGGAGGGGCAGGGCAAACTGCGAAACTACGAAACGTTGGGTGACACGTCTCAACCGAAAACCTCGCTTTGTGTGCGTCTGTCTATTCAAACAGGGGTTTCAACGGAGATAAACAAACCGGCCTTTTCCGTTTTGAAAAACCACGATTATGCGGAGTGCGATTGTCTTATCCGTTCCGGATGGTTTTATCAATTGTTTTGGAGGACAACTCCAGTCGCAAACAGCATTCCTGGATACAAAACGGAACGGGATATAAGAAAGGGTTTTTTTGGGGGGACGGAATGGCTATTGACCAGCTGTTCCGGATATTTCTGTTGTGACGCTGCGAGTCCTCTGTTGATGTCAGCCCAAGTGTGGTGTCAGTTAATCAAACTAATAATTGGCTCCATGTGAAGGCTATAAGTAATTACATTCAACTGGGCGCAGACCATCAATATAATTACAAATATAGCCCGCCTTGCAATCACTGCTTTTGATCCTAGCTCTAATTGTCTGCGCTAATTATTTCAGACATTATAAAAGGCACGAAAACAATAAAGGAATGCAAATAAACTTTAAAAAAACGAATGTTTTCAACGACCAAATTATTCCGCATGCAGGAACAACACGATTAATAATTACTCTTAAGATAAAAAGCGAATGCAATATGTGTGTTGTTTTCGAGCGATTAAGCAACTTCGAGAAGGAACGGCGTACGGCCCTGAATCGGACAAAAAAACAACTGGAACGCAAACAGCATCCATCACGCCGCCGGCCACCGGCGCCTCGTCACTGACGCCGTTCGGACATTGAACCCCCGACGGGGCTGAGGGTCGCATTGTTTTCCGAGTTCGACGTTATCCTCAACTAACGAGAGGAAACAAGCCATAAAAAAAACGTCTATTTTTACAGCAGGAAGAGGTTAGGGAGAGAAGGGGTGTACAATGCTGATTAGGGCTGCTCAGACGGCCAAAAAGACCGCCCCACCCCACCCCTCTCGTGCGCCCCCCCTTTGTTTGTTCACGCTATCTAATTTGCGACGGTAGGGAGACGGACAGACAGACGGAGCTCATCCGACAGCCTCCTCGGCGCCGAGACGAGCAGAAAGATCCGAGCCCGGAATAAGGAATGAAAGGGAATAATGCATGCGCCCCCGGTTCCTCCCCAGCCTGACTGACAGCCCGGCGTTCAGCCGAGCGGGCCCTTTCCCCCGATCCCGCCACGCGCCATCAAAGAGAGCTGGTCCTGGTGGCGGTCGCTACAGCCCGGGCGGGAGGGGGCGAGGGGGCCGGGGAGCGCCCGCCGCCGTAAACGGGGCGCGATAATGGCGGTCCGCTATCAGAGGTGCCCTGGAAAAGGGCTGCATGATATACCGTACGTTTACCGTTATCAAGATACGAACATGCGCAATAAACACATCGCAAAAGACTGCTTGAACTGCGATGACTAGCATTTATTTAAATGGATGTTCTGTTACATTGATTGGCAGCTAATGTGTAATTTGATCAATAAAAGCATGTTGTTTTTATTCAGTGGACATAGGCTATTCCTTGCCTGGGGTCTATGTGAGCAGTGTACCTAAAGCAGAAAGACATTAGAACTGTGCACACTTCAATATTTGTTTATTTATCGCAAGTCACATCGTCATGAAAAATATTCAACAACGTTATCGCATATTGCGTAGGCAGCCTGTAGCGTAATGGCTAAGGTACGTGACTGAGATCCAGAAGCTTGATGGTTCAATCCCCGTTATAGGCACACAGCTGTTGGGCTCTTGAGCAAACCCCACATTGCTCCAGGGGGGATTGCTTAAGTCTAATCAACCGTAAGCCGCTTTGGATAAATAACTGTAATGTAATGTAACGTAATGTATGTTCCCCGTACGGTGCAGCCCTCCCCCAGATGAGCGATGGCGGAGCACGAGTCCTGGCGGAGCGGCAGCTGTTTGTGATTTCCGAGGACGGTTACTGCGCAAACAAACGCCGCTGATGACCGGCTTTTCATCAAGCCCGTGACGGCGCGACCGCGAGCCCTACGCCTGCCTGATGGCCCGTTTCATCATCGCCCAGATCGAGCGAGAGGCGAGGAGCTGGGGGGGTGGGGATTCAGATACACGGCGAAAAGGCTTCTTTGGCCCGCTCTCATGCATTTAGAAAAATGGAGGCAGAGTAATTCTATAATGTTTGAACATGCAATTATTCCCATACCAATTATTCACTTGGTGATTTAATGTGGTGACCAGACTTTAAATGACAGGCAGAAAGAAGGGAATATACTGGGCAGTGTATGGAACATGTGGTGCTACGCTCCGTTAGCCTCGCACCCCACATTTCCACTGCTTCTCCTGGGGTTTTATGTTAGCTTTCGTTAGCCTCTGTGCTGATTTGCAATGAAATCCGGTGAAATGGCCTGAAATACTGTACCTCTTCAATGGCCTGGCCAGTGCGTTCGTGCTAATCGGTTAGCATGTCTGCTTTAAACAAGACCCACCGCACTACATTAAACACACGACCGCAAAGTCTGTATCCGGGCACATAACATTTGCTCAGATTAGCCTTGCAGTTGATTTCAGGATGTGTACCTCTGCTCCTTTGTGAAACGTGAGGCTCTGAGCTCCGGGTCGCTGGCTGTCGGTTAGCGCTCGGCGCTAACAGAGCCCGTTCCCCACAGGAGGCTTTTAAAGGGGGGGAGGGGTGTTAAAGGCAGGGGAACTCATGTGGAGCTGAATGACGGCTTTTTAAAAAACACGAGCCCCTTTTTTACCAGCAAGAATAGGTGGGCTCAGACATGCAGAACGGAGACAAACGATAGCAGAAATGAAATTTCTATGCAAGAGAGGATCCAGACAAACAAATATGGGATGGCTTATGCGAAACATATTTTCTAATTCTCTTTTTCCGTCGCTTTATTTTACTCCTCTGCCTTGTTCCTTTCGTCAGGGGATGCACGGCGAACGCACAAAGGATGGAAGCCTCCGGAAGGAACAGGGTAGGGTGTGGCTGAAATGTGTTGGGTCCTACTGCACCTACTGACTTAGCCTAGATTTGCCTGGTGAACGAGATACGATGTTCATTGCTGTAGACAACTGATCCTTTATAAGAGTTGGACCTTATCAAGTCTTAGCTGTTTTGTATGCACTTATTGTCCGGGGCTTTGGATAAAAGCATTTGCTAAATAAACGTGACATAGTGTAATGTTTTGGGACACACGCCGGGGAACGTCACATCACGGCGCGGGGCACATCTGCGTGATTTCGCAGGCCGGTCTGGATACTCAGTCGGACTGCGGCGGCCATTGTTGCCGCGGCCCCCTCTCTGCGCGATTCCGCTACGCGCTGACCTCCGGCGGGGCCGCCATTATGCCCTTTGTCACTTTTCAATTAGGGCTCATTATTACAGCGCTTTAATAGCCCGGTTCAGCCGGCACGCCGCAGAACAAAGGACGGGAGCCGGTCCT